>NW_028092529.1:0-17334 GCF_014824575.4 Sturnira hondurensis | reverse complement strand
AAAATGAAGGAGAGAATCCTAGAAGCAGCAAGGGATAAGGGGACAGTCACCTACAAAGGAGTACCCATCAGACTGTCAGCGGATTTCTCAAAAGAGACCTTCCAGGCAAGAAGGGGCTGGAAAGAAGTATTCCAAGTCATGAAATCCAAAGACCTACAGCCAAGATTGCTTTCATTTAGAATGGAAGGACAGATAAAGTGCTTCTCAGATATTGTCAAGTTCAAGGAGTTCATCATCACCAAGCCCTTATTATATGAAATGCTAAAGGGACTTATCTATGAAAAAGAAGGAAAAAATATGAACAGTGGAAGGACAGCAAACTCACAGTTATTAACAACCACACCTAAAACAAAAGCAAACCAAGAGGACAGCTAGATCAGGAGTGGAACCATAGAAATGAAGAACACGTGGAGGGTTAGCAACAGGGGAGTGGGAGGAGGAGAAGGGGGGAGAAGGTACAGAAAATAGCATAGACAGTAGGTAGAAAATATATAGGGGGAGGGCAAGAATAGTAGGGGAAATATAGAATCTAAAGAACTTGAGACAGGTGGTTATAAACTAAGGGGTGTAGAATGGTGGGGGAGGGAGTGTGTGGGTGGAGGGGAATGAAGGGGGGGAATAGAACAACTGTAATGGTATAATCAATAAAATATATTTTTAAAAATAAAATATCTCTATAACCTGCAAAAGTTTATCCTGCCCCTTTGAAATTAATTATTCCTCCCCACAGTGTTCAAGACCCACCAATCTGCTTTGTGTCTTCATAGATTAGATTGAACGTTTCCAGAATGTCATATGAAGAAAATCGGACAACATGGACTATGCATATGTGTTCTTTTGTTCACTATAGTGCCTTTTAGATTTATCTATTTTGTGTGTAAATTAGTAATTCAGTTCCTTTGTATTGTTGAACAGTACTGCATTATGTGGATGGCCCACAGTTTGTGTATTCATTTAAAGAACATTGGGCATGTTTCCAGGTTTTGGCCATTGTGAATAATGCTGATATGAACCTTCATGGGCAGGTCTTTTTTTAAAATTTAGATGTGTTTTTATTTTTCCAGGATATCCGTAGGAGTGGAGTTATTGGGGCATATGGTGAGTGTATGTTTAACTTTATAAAATACTGCCAACTTGTTTTCCAAAGTGTATCGCTTTGCAATCTCACTAGCAATCATGAGAATTCCAAGTTATTCCATATTCTCACCAATACTTTCTGTTATCAGTAGTTAATTTTAGATATTCTAGTGTGAATATAGTGGTGTCTTCTGTTTAATAGTGAAAAGTCACAGTTTTGTTACTGAGTGCCACATGTTGTGCTTTGATTCATATTGCTTCCAAGCTAGTCAAAGGGTGTAAGGTGCCTACTGGGCTACTGGACAAAGTAAGGAATGCCTCACACAGGTACAGGACACCCTTGCACAGGGGCCATGTTAATCTTCTCTGTATCATTCCAACTTTAGTATATGTACTGCCGAGGCACATTATAGTAGTGTCTTTGTGTCTTTTATGGTTTTTTAAAAGATTTTTATTTATCTTTAGAGAGGAAGGGAAGGAGAGGGAGAGAAATATCAATGCATGGTTGCCTCTGGTGCGTCCCCTGCTGGGACCTGGCCTACAATCCAGGCATGGGCCCTGACTGGGAATCGAACCACAACCCTTTTGTTCACAGGTCTGCACTCAGTCCACTAAGCTACACCAGCCAGGGCTCTTGTACAGTTTTAATTGACATTCCCTATTGACTAATGATGTTGAGTATCACTTCATGTTCTTATTGGCCACTCATATATCTTTGTGAAGATTGTACAAATTACTGTGTGATTTTTAATTGAATTGTTTACCTCTTTATTATTCAGTTGTATATACAGTTTATATATTCTGGATAACCATCTTCACTAGATACATGTATTATAAATATTTTCCCAGCCAATACCTTGCCTTTTTTATTTTGATTAATTAATTTTTTAAGATTTTATTTATTTATTTTTAGTAAGTGGAAGGGAGAGAAAAGAGGAAGAGAAACATTGACATGTGGTTGCCTCTCATGTGCCCCCCCTCAACTAGGGGGCCCTAGCCTGTAACCCAGGCATATGTTCTAGACTGGGAATTGAACTGGCAACCCTTTGGTTTTCAGGCCAGTGCTCAATCCACTGAGCCACACCAGCCAGGGGCTTCTTCAGTACTACATATAGGAAGATAAATGTTTGACATGTACATATTTCAATGTACTAAGAAACAATAATGGAAATTGATTGAGTCTTCTACACTTTCAAGTATATCTTGATCAGACTTGTAGGGTTAGATGACAAACACTAGGTTAGACTTTTGGGTAAAAGTAAAGATTTAGAAGGTTCTTGCCATATGAAGTAAGAAGGTCCATGCAGTAGTGAAAGTATGATGGAACATTCTGCTAATCTGAGCATGTTTGAGTGTTAAATTTTCAGACACTCCTAGGATGAGGGAAGCTTTTTCATACCGGAGTGTTAAAAAAGGAACCCTGTTATCTAAAGAAGTTTCAATTATTATTCAAATTTATGTATTTTAAATATTAAAGTAATAAGTATAGTTTTTCAATGAGAATTCATAGAAAAATTAAAAACCAATTTTATGGCCCTGGCTGGTGTGGCTCAGTGGATTGAGTGCACCTGCGAACCAAACAACCACCATTTGATTCCCAGTCAGGCCACATGCCTGGGTTGCAGGCCAGTTCCCAGCAGGGGACCCATGAGAGGCAACCATACATTGATATTTCTCTCCCTCTCTCCTTCCCTTCCCCTCTAAAGATGAATAAATAAAATCTTTTTTAAAAAACCAATTTTATGGAAAAAATGTTTTGATCAAAGTATTTTAAATTTAGTCAAATCATTATTCAAATTATGAAGGCAGGAACAATATTAGAAAGTATGCCACTCAAATTCGTATCTTAGAAAAATATTTTAACACTCAGTATTACTGAGAGATAGAACAAAATTAAAATGTGTAAGAAAATTGGTTTCAAGTACTAGCAGTAAGTGATGAATCCAATTTAATATAGAATGATGTTAGAATAATTGTAAACATGATTATAAAATTTACTGCAAATTTCAAAAAACAAAACTTGACACTGAAAGTAGTAGTAATTTTATAAAAATAAATTTGCCAAAATTTTATAACTAATGTGCATTTAAACCTCATATTGCTAACAAAACTGGAAGGAGTAAAGAGGGGAAACAAAAGTGGGTTAATTTCCTCATGTTTCAGTGAAGACAGTGAAAAATATAATTTCACTTTATAGTCTGATAAATAAAGAAATACCTGCTGATCTTTGCAAGGTCAGTGGTGTGCCTGGATTACGATGTTGTACCATCCAACCTGGCCTAGTCCTCAGTTATTCTGCAGTTCTTGCCATCTATAAGCTTTTGGTGAGGAATTTGTCATATCGTTGGCTTTCATTTGCAGCACATGCCTTTCTGTCTTCCAAACTACATCGTCACTCGTCAAAGGCACCTTCTTAGTCCTCTCCATGGTATGTAGTCCTCACATATGCATTCATTTACTCATCCACTTTAGCATTTGCTAAGCATTTATTGCAAGCTAAGGCATTAAGCTAAATGCTTAATTATCTCATTTAATCCATATAACAACCATTTAAGTAGGCAACATCATGTTCCCACTTTACACTTGAAAAATTGAGCCTGTGTTGAACAGTAAAAATATGCCCTGGATGGTATGGCTCAGTGGATTGAGCCTGTAAACTGAAAGGTCGCTGGTTCAATTCCCAGTCACGGCACATGCCTGGGTTGTAGGCCAGGCCCCGGGTAGAAGGTGTGTGAGAGGCAACCATATATTGATGTTTTTCTCTCTCTCTTTCTTCCTCCTTTCCCTTCTCTCTAAAAATAAATAATATCTTTCAAAAATAATTTTACTTCTACCCTTCTAGTTCTTGTCTGAGACCACTTGTAATAAAAGACAGATTAACAGGAGAAAAACAAACAAAAGTTTAACAACATGAATACCTCCTCTGTACAAGGGAGAGACCCAAGAAAACTGAGAAAGTCCTCAAAACACTCCAGGCCACCACATTAAGTATGGTCTTTAGCTAAGGACCAAAGAAAAATATAGGAAGGGAAAGTGGCAATTATGGGAGGTTTTCAAAAACAACACAGTAAACAACTATAAGGTTTTTAGTGCAGTTTCGTCATTTAAGTCATTAATTGTTCTCCATTGATGTATTTTCTAGAGATTTAGAGTCATCCTACTCTTCCTGTACAGAAAGGAAAACACCCTTACAAAAGGAGATTTCACTTATATGTGGCAATGTCCCGCACAAAAGGGTAACATCTCAGTTTTGCAGACTTCACCTGTGTCTGCTGTTCTTCAAAAGTAACAAGTTACAATAACCAATATGCCAAAGAGGTGTATTTGGGGATGAAAAATTCTGTTCCCATTCAACCTCTTTCATCCAACACAATTCTGCTAGTAACAGTTTTGTCACTGAATACATCATTTTACAAGTTGTCCTTCACAGACGTTTTTTCTTTCTATACAAATTAATAACCATGCTATAACTATTTTGAGAGGTTTAAAATTAATTTTATAAAGTTTTGAGTTTGAGATAAATGTTTCAAGTAGAACACCAAGCTTTGAATTTTTGATGAAGATGATCTATAAAAATCTAAATACTCTAGATGGACAGACATTTCCATTTCTCCATTATTACTTTATCTTTCACTTTGTGGCCAAAGGGAAAGAGATGTGAAAAAGGAAAAATGATCAACAAAACGTGCAACTATATTTTCCTTGTAATTTATTTTCATGGCTGATGTTGGAGAAAAAGTTGAGTGAAAATTAAGACATTTTTGTTTGTAAAAAAATTAATAAAGCAGTGTTCCAATAACATAAAAAAAGAAAATTTTAATATCAACTTGTTTTCTTTGTATATTTGTGAGTGAAGATGAAATATTGCTTGGAGAGTTGAAATTCTCAACATTGCAGTACTCATTGTTCTCATGATTAATTTCTGAAGCAGCACACACAAAATTTGTGATACATTTTGCCTATAGAAGTTTCCCCAGAACCCCACAGAGAACACCCAAAATATAGCCATATTCATCAAAAACAGCTAACATTTTCCATTCAGATCTTTTCATTTTATTTTTCAGTGATCCTTACAGCAGTCTCTCAAATTGCAAAGCAGGCTTAATGAATTATTTGAACATCAGCACTAATTAATATTAACAGTAATGAGTTCATTTGTGTTTTAGTAGTGGATGACATCAGTGAAATTATTAAAGATGCCAGGGACTGATCTGAGGGTAAAAGGAAAATGTAAAGACGTCACCAGAGAGTTGGGCAATGGGAGGGCACCAAACATTTAGGCTTCTTCAGTAAACTTTCCTTTAGGTTACCTTTCTTAACACCTGTCTGATCTTCTACTTGAAGTTCATGCAACTTTCTCCACAATCTTGGCACTGAGTGAGATCTTTTAAGTAGAATGTAATGAAGAGGACCCTGAACTCTGAGTTAAAACAGATCAGAATTTGAGTCTTGACTCTGTGACTACTACCTTGCTGAGGTTCAATTTCCTGATCTGTAGGATGAAGATGACAACATGTGCCTCCCATAATAGGATGAAATAAGATAATGTATGTGACGTGTTTGTGCAGCAGCTCCAAACCGGGGAGTTGCTTAAGTATTTGTGATATTCTAAAAACCCCACCCAGTGGACTATCAGGTGTAGACATGCTGTTTATTATTAAATTACAGGGGAGCACACTGACGGTGGTGGGTATGTGCAAGAGAGACACACCTCCTCCAGCTCAAAGCTTGTTATAAGGGGTCCCAGACCAAGGCAGCGCAGGTCCAGGTTGCACAAACCTGCATGTGGCCACGATCTACCTTACATCAGTGTACGCGTGCAGAAGGAAAAGATTAAGAAGCAGTCACAATACAAGAATCCGCTCCCAAAAGAAGATGAGGTCAGAGTTACAATCCACTTCCAAAGTAATACACATTCCTTCTCCCAGGGGCCCTTTGGCCAGTCCTCATCACTGGTGGTGGAATAGCCATGTATCAACCCCACATGAGGGTGTCTGGCCAATAGAAGGGGTTTATATTAGTTATAAATTGACCATACATTTGAGTTCCATCGTGATAGATTTAAACGAAGTATGAGAAGTACTTTAAAAAAAATTTGGCATCACAGAGATTTACTTTGCTTCAACTTGGTACCCAGCTAAAGGGGTTCATTCACCTGTGTGCATCAAAACCTAGTAAACAAACAAACAAACAAATAAACACAAAAAACAGCCCCATCAAATGCTAATAGGAGTTTCCAGCCAAAAAAGTAAAGGTTTATTTTTAAAGAAATGGCTCCACACATGTAGTCAAGACCTGCCTCCCTTATGCTTCCAGAGGATGGGTTATATAGGAGAAAAACCATTATTTATGGTGAAGTTAGGCTTGTGGTCTCTACTGATTGGTCAGCACTACCGTAGGGAGTAGTAGATTATTGTGTCTGGTCCTAATGTCAGCCTTGGCTGTGGTCAGTGGTGTGGTTTTGCTTTTCTGGGTCTGCAGCTGGAACACACCCGAGACCTACATGTTTGGTTTGATTGAAACTGTCTCTGTGGTCAAGGGACCTGAGGATTTGATCCTAAGATTATGTGATGTTGGCTAGGGCCTCATTGTCCTGAGGGTTTATATTTAAGAGAGTGGATGTGTAAGGGAGAAAGAGGTGGGTGAGTTAGGGTGATGGGTGAGGCCAGTTTAAATCAGAAGGAAAGAAAGGAGAAAAGACCATATTAAATGGTAGGATAGTGGTGAATGATGTGGGCTGTGAAAGAATTTGCAAAGAGAAGAAAATGCAGAGTGCATTTTTTATTCACTTTCCAAGGAGGAAAAGGGGCAGGGTATAGAAAGATACACTAGAGTTGAGGGGTAGGTGCTTTGAGCTTTTATTGGATTATAATTGGATTAAAAAGGTGGGGTTGCTGTTGTGTGTCTCCTGGGCAGTTGGGGGATTGTAACAGGAGGCTGTAGTTTGTTCAGATGTTATCGTCTGCCTGTGGCTCTAGGGAGTGGTTAGTTCTGTTCTTGTTTTTCAGTCATTTCCAGTCCTGTGGACAAGCTCAGAAGAATAAAATGGCAGTCGTGTTTAACAAGGTCATAGCCCCACTAGGCAAATGGTGCCACAATAGCAAATAATGCTGGCTTTGTCCTTGCATTAAAGAAATAAACTTTCTGCATAATTACAAAGTTAGACTTGGAAAAGACCTCAGAAGTTACCTTTCTTAATACTTACTTGAAATATGTAGTCTGGCAACAACCTTCCAGACTTATAGATGATGATCTGCTTAGATAACCCAGTTATGAGGAAGCCACTGCCCTCTGATGCACTGTGACTGAGCAAAATGGGGCTTGGCCACATAGCACCTTAAACAGGTTTTTATTAACAGGGTTCCAGCCTTGGCGGGTGCTGACAGCATCCTGCTCAGAGCCCTGTTCTCCCACAAGACTTAGCACTTGCCTTGCTCACCACCAAACTATAAGCCAAAATCGTGCCCAGAAGTTCCCCACATTCATATCTGTTCTTAAGCCGACTGCACAAACATGTTCATTCCCCCTGGAATGTGCTCCTGTGGGTTTCAGAGTCCCCATCCTCTCAAAGCAGCTCTCTCCTTCAGGATCTGGGGTGCACTGTTCTCAGCCTCCATGCAGTAGTTCAGGGGAAATATGTGCCATGTTACACTGGGTGATGGTGCAGTCCAGGGAGGCACATATCTCAAGAGAGTGCCTTCTCTGTACGTCCTTCAGAAAAGAAGGAATCCTCAGCTCAACTTTCCCAGTCACAGTTCAGGCATCTCTCACGAATCTGTGCTTGGATAGGCAGGTCCCCGCACAGCTCCATCAGCTCTGCCACTGTCTTCTCCAAGCAGGCTTGTCAGTGGGCCTCGTCTTTCTTATTCCAGACCCCATGGCTTCCCCTTACACACCAGACCTTGTGGTGTACCCCCATGTCTCTCTCACTCACTCTAGGCCTCTTCTCTTCGTCATGGACTCTTTCCCTCCCTTAATTCCAGATCTTGTGGAGACCCCGCCCCCTTACTCCAAATGGTGTGGCTTCCCCCTTAGTCCTGGCAGACCTTGACTTTTATAGCCCGCCCTCATTTTATTTTATTTTATTACTTTATTTTACTTTATTTTATTTATTTTTAAGTATTTTTTGTTGATTATACTATTACAATTTTCCCAACTTCCTCCCTTTTATCCCCCCTCTGCCCTGCCCCTCCAACCTCCCAGCATTCCCCCCACTTAGTCCATGTCCACGGGTTATACATATAAGTTCTTTGAGTTCTGTTTTCTATACCATTTTTATCTCCCCATCTATTTTATGCCTACTAATTATGCTTCTTCTTCCCTGACCTCTCCCCCATTCCTACCTTGCTCCTCCGCACTGAAATCGCTCTGTGTGATGTCCATTTCTGATTCTGTTCCTTTTGTAGTTGTTTGCTTAGTTTTTGTTTTCATTGTTTTTCTTTTCTTTTAGGTTCATTTGTTGATAATCATGAGTTTGATGTTATTTTATTGTTCCTATTTTTATATTCTTTTTCTTAGATAAGTCCCTTTAACTTTTCATATAATAATGGCTTGGTGATGATGAACTCCTTTAACTTGACCTTGTCTGGGAAGCTCTTTATCTGCCCTTCCATTCTAAATGAAAGCTTTGCTGGATAGAGCAATCTTCGATGTAGGTCCTTGCCTTTCATGACTCGGAATACTTCTTTCCAGCCCCTTCTTACCTGTAAGGTCTCTTGTGAGAAATCCGCTAACAGTCTGATGGGTACTCTCTTGTAGGTAACTGTCTCCTTATCTCTTGCTGCTTTTAGGATTTTCTCTTTGTCTTTAATTTGGGGTAACTCAATGACAATGTGCCTTGGTTTTGCTCCTCCTTGGGTCCAACTTCTTTGGGACTCTCCAGGCTTCCCGGACTTCCTGGAAATCTATTTCCTTCACCAGATTGGGGAAGTTTTCTTTCATTATTTGTTCAAATAAGTTTTCGATCTCTTGCTGCTGTTCTTCTCCTTCTGGCACCCCTATAATTCGGACATTGGAACATTTCAGGTTGTCCCAGAGGTTTGTAAGTCTCTCTTCACTTTTTTGAATTTTTGCTTTTTCATTCTGTTTGGGTTGGATTTTTTTCCCCTTTTTTCCCAAATCGTTGCTTTCAGTCCTGGTTTCCTTGCTGTCACTGTTGGTTCCCTGAGTATTTTGCTTTATTTCATTTTGGGTATCTTTCATTTGTTTTTTCATTTTTTCAACCAAGCTCAATCAGTTCTGTGAGCATTTTTGATTACCAGGGCTTTAAATTCTCCATCAGATAGCTTAGCTCTCCTTCTGAAGTTTTGCTCTGTTCTTTCATTTGGGCCATATTTCTTTGTCTGGGCTCCCCTGTTCAGTTGTAAGGGGGTGGGGCCTTAGGTTTTGGGGCAGGACAACCCTCCTTGCTGCCCTGCGGTGCTGCCTGTGCAGGAGGGGCCAGAGAGGGAACAATGTAGCTTGCCTGCTCATCTCTAGCCCACTTTCCAACAAACTCTCATGTGAGATTGGAAGTTTCTCCCATCGTGGCAACCAGCATAGTTCACAGTCAGCTCTGAGTCTCAACTCATTTTTGCCTTCAGCCAGCCCCACCCATTCGGTCTGCCGCCTCACTGCAGGTTTTACTAGTCTGGTTGTTCTGGTTGACTTTTCTTTAATTTCTTGGTTGTCAGAGTTCCATGCAGTTTGATTTTCTGGCACTTCTTTTTTTTTATTGATTTTAGATTGGTTGTTATCCTCCTTTTGGTTGTGCAAGGAAGTGAAGGGTTTCTATCTGTACCTCCATCTTCTAGCCCATCCTCATTTTAAATGCTCAACCCAGAACTTCCTATGTGACCTCACATTTAGTCCCTCAACCAAAGGTTGTACAAGGTTTCCTTAAGGGAGAAACTCAATTCTTCTTGCCAGTGCAGTAAAGAATTAGAGATCGGGGAGTCAATTAGCAAGCAAGCAGGGTTTATTGGTGGTCTGTTCTCATGGAAGAGAACAGGCCTAATTAAGGTGGGGGGTGGGGGGCTGAAAGGCATAGGTTCATGGTGAAGCAGGGTAAGGGCATCGAAGGTAAGAGGTGGCCAAATGCATGTGCCCAGAGGCCACGTGGCCTGAGGCCAGGCAGCCTGGCCAGGTAGCCAGAGAGCCAAGTCCCTGAGTCCTTTGTCCTGAGGACTTATGTATTTGGTGGGATGGGGGAGGGGGAAGAAGTTACATATTGTTTGATAGGTAAAGGTGGTGCTAGCTTTCCAGGAGTGGGTGCTGTGAATGCCCAAACGTGTTAATGGGCTTCTTCCTTTAGAGCACTATGGGCCATTTTCAGCCTTTCAGGCCTTGGGATGAAAGCAGAGTTTCAAAGGCTTTCCTTCCCAGATAGTAAAAAAGATACATAGAATTTCAAGGGCTGCCCTCCTCCTGTGTTGTGGGAACACCTGGCAGTATTACCGTACAGGCTCAGGACGCCTGAGTTAGTGGGCAGAGACCCATCTCCCTCCTCCTCCCTGCCTTTATTTCCTCTCTGGCTGTTCATTGTACTGTAACAGTTTTCTACTATTTTCAGGGGACCCTCCCTCTGAACCCACTTACAGCATTTTACTTCATTGTTTAACAGCACCTTTGAAAAGCAAATTCTGCTTCATTCGTTTATTCAACAAATATTTAGTAAGCATCTACTATTTGCCAGGCATTGTGGATAAAAAAAGATAATACAGACAACTTTTGCTTTTCTGGAGCTCATGGCCTCATGAGGATGACAGACATATAAATAGACAATTACATAAGTGTGAGGAACATGGTGATGGGCAGACGTAGGAGGCTGTGCAAGTACAGAAAAAGGTGTTAACATGGCCTTGCATGGGGCTTAGATGGTAAGAAAATGCTCTCTGGAACAAACAATTGAAGGATGAGTAAGTGCTTCATGTGAAGAATAAGGAAGTGGGTGGTCTATCCCAAGCATTGAAGCATCATGAACAAAGATGAGAGGTGAGAGAGAAGATGGCATGTGTGGGTAACTGACTGGAAACTGTACATATGGAACATTGTAAGGGCAAAGAAGCCTGATCATGAAGTGGGACATCTGATGCACTGACAAGTTGGGCTTGATTTCAAGGGCACTAGGGAATCACCACTGGGTTGGGTTTTTTTTTGAGACTTTATTTATTACTTATTTTTAGAGAGAGGGGAAAGGAGGGAGAGAGGGATAGAAACATCATGTGTGATTGCCTCTTGCGCGTCCTATACTGAGGACATGGCCTGCAACCCAGGCATGTGCCCTGACTGGGAATCGAACCAGCGACCCTTTGGTTCAGCCTGCGCTCAGTCCACTGAGCTACACCAGCCAGGGTCCATAGTATTTTAAACAGAGGAGTAAAGTAGTCAAGTTTGTGAACAACTATAAATGTGCTCCACATTTCTTGTTGAAAGAAATGGAACAAAATTTAGTTTTAAGTACAATCACAATGAAGTCTTTGAACATGCCCTTTTCCTTGCCCAGATGGCCAGAATTTCATATTGCTCATGTTTCAGAAATTCTTGTTCTTTTTTCTAACTTATATAAGTTCTTCATCTTTTTTAAATTTATTACTGTTTCAGGATGAATTCAGGGTGATTTTTTCAAAGATTTTATTTATTTATCTTTAGAGGGGAAGGGAAGGAGAGAAGGAGAGAAATATCAATGTGTGGTTGCCTCTAATGAGTCCCCTGCTGGGAACTGGCCTGCAACCCAGGCATGTGCCCTGACTGGGAATCGAACCGCGATTGTGTGATTCCCAGGCCTGCACTCAGTCCACTGAGCTACACCAGCCAGGGCTCAGGGTGATTTTTTTTACTCTTGGATTTTATTATCATTATAATATTAAATTGTGTTTCACTAATAAATACTGTAGTAAGTTTTGTAGGAAAACATAGACCAACATAGTGCAAAATATATTTGAAAAACAACTCTACAGTTTCCAGAAAGAAATCATTTTACCTGTAGTTGATTTTAGATCTCCATGTGTATGGGCTGGCTTTTATTTAATATCCTCTGAAATGCGAAAGGACAAAGTCTGCCCCATTTACTGTTGTGGCACCGTTTGCTGAGCAGGCCTGTGACCTTGGTAAACATGACTGTCATTTTACTCATCTGAGCTTCTGTTGTCTCCAGGACTGGAAAGTACTGGAAGCAAGAACAGAACTAACAAGAACAGCCCCTACAGCCATGAGGTAACATTGGAACAAACTTCATTCTCCTGTTATGATACCCCAACAACTGAGGTGATAGGGGACTTAATGGACAAAACCAAGGGTGAGGGCGGAAGCAAGGGAGGGAGGTGGGTTTGGCTGGGGTTGGGGGGGGTGGGAAATACAGACAACTGTACTTGACCAACTATAAAATAATTTTTAAAAGAGTTGGAAAATTTTAGTTTAAGGTAAATAGTTATAAGCCTAGTAAGTAATACATATGTTAAAACTTTTGTTTCATATTCTACAGATATGGCCCATCCTGGCTCCTGGGAAAACAGCCAGCCTTCTGGGGCACCGCTAAAGATTACCGCCTGGGGACAAGTGGAGGCCGGGCTATTGTTTCTCAGGGAGAGGTAAACAACCACCTGCCCCTGGGAACAGCTAACTGCCCAGGACAGGAATGTTGCAGTTTCTTTCACTTAATCCTCCCTGAACTTCAAAACCCCTCACTGCACCTTGTTTATTCCCTGCTATAAAAACCTTGGCTTGAGAAGAAAAGACAAGATGGTCTGTTAGGGTGCAAACCCGCCATTTTCTCGGATCACAGGCCATCTGAATAAAGCGCCCATAAAGATTCAATCACTGTCATTGCTTATTGGGTTTGGTAGTGACAGGCAGCCCAAAAGCCTGAGTCTTTTCTGGTATCACAGGGACTCTACATCAGCACCCCACCCCTTTTTAATCTAATTATAATCCAATAAAAACTCAAAACCCCCACCCCTCCACTCTGGTATATCCCTCCATACCATGCCCCCTCCTTTCTTGGTGAATAAAAACTTTACTCTCTAAACTTTCTTTTTTGTGAATTCTTTCACAGCCCAAGTACCTGAGCACCCTAACAAAATGTACTATGGAATATGCTATACAAGAAGAAATGGAAAGAATAATGTGCTTTTCTCTCTCTGAGAAGTTCATCCTCTGTCTCCAAAGTCAAAGGGCTTTGCTCTCAATGCGAGTCTCTCAGTGGACAGAAATTCAGAAGGAAATCCTGTGTGTGTGAGTGTTTTACAGGTATTCTGTAACTTTTTTTAAAATATTTTTATTTATTTTTAGTCAGAGGGGAAGGGAGGAAGAGAGGGAGAAAAACATCAATGTGTGGTTGCCTCTTGTACACCCCCAACTGGGGACCCAGCCCACAACCCAGGCATGTGCCCTGACTGGGAATCAAACCAGTGACCCTTTGGTTTGCAGGCCGGCACTGAATCCACTGAGCCACACCAGCCAGGGCTATAACTTTTGTATTTTGAATCTGGTGGACATGGAACAAAATTACCCTTAAACAAATAAGCTGTAGGGCAGAAAAATAATTTTCCCCGTATTCTTCAAGGTTCTTGGCTGAGAAATCCCTGAATAAAAAGGCAGATTAACAGAAGAAAAACAAGTTTAATAACATGAATACCTCCTGTATAGTTGGGAGAGACACAGGAAAACTAAGTTACTCCTCAAAATGCCTCAGGCCACCAGCTGAAATACCATCATCAGCTACAGGCAGAAGAAAGATATTGGGTGTGGGAGCCAGTTATGAGAGGTTCACAGGCAAAGTATTGTAAATAAGGGCATGGTTGTTATGCAGATTTAGGTCTTTGCCTTCTGCATTGATAAGAGTTTCTAGAGACCAGAGTCATCATTCTCTTCTCCTACAGAGGAGGAGACCTCCATACAAATGGAAATTTTCCTTATAAATATAAATGACCCTTACACAAGAGTACCTTGGACTTGGTTTTCAAGCTTTTCCTGTGTCTGCAGTTTCTCAAAATAACCAGCCTAAAATAATCCTTACACCCGAAGAGGCATAGTTTGGGGGTGCAAATTATACTTCCTTTCAAAACAAACACCCAACAAACATTTTCACAGCCTTCTTGGATTGGGAGGAAATTCTATGTTTTTCTCTGAGGGGGAGCAAAACATATCACCCCAAAATGTGCCACTTTGGCATGTAAATTGTTTTGAACTAAAGGCATGTAAGACCCAGAAGATGCAGAGAAAGCTTTTCACCTCTGTCATACCGCTTCAAAGAATTTAAATGGGGACCTGTAGGAAGAAGAGAGCTATTACCAGACATCATAAGGCCCAGACCCTCCCAACTTTTCCTCAGGTGAAGATAATGACAGGGGACTTAGGAGTTGGAAAATTTTAGTCGAAGGTAAATAGTTATAAGCTTAGTAAATAATGTGTGTTAAACCTTTTGTTTCAGAATTACAGATAAGGCCCATCCTGGCTCCTGGGAAAACAGCTGACCTCCTGGGGCACTGCTAAAGACCACTGCCTGGGGACAAGTGGAGGCATGGGGTGGGGCCTTTGTGTTCCAGAGAGAGACAGAGGACCACCCACCTCTGGAAACAGCTAACTGCCCAGGGCAAGAATGCTGCAGTTTTTTAAATCTCATTTTTCTCTGAATTTCAAAACCCTTCACGGCACTTTGTTCTCTGTTATAAAAACGCTGGCTTGGAAAGAAAATGTAAGATGTACTGTTAAGGTATGAACCCGCCATCTTCTCAGATCACCGGCCATTTGAATAAAGTGCCCATAAAGATTCAATCTCTGTCTGCTTATTGGGTTTGGTAGTAACAGGAAGCCAGAATGCTGGTGTCTTTTCCGGTTTCAATAACATAAGCATTAATTGCCTTACTGCTTTTGAGTCAATTTATTAGATTAGCCACAAACTTAGAAAGGAAGAAGGGAAAAGTTTATATCTCTATACCCCACTCTTTCCAAAGTACTTGAGCAACAGTAAGTAAAAGCAACATTCTAATAAGTTATCTAGGTACAGTTGTTTTGCACAAAGTTAGGTGTTATACTCAAGAGCAGGACTAGGAAAGTGGGAAAGTGTGGTTTGAGACACACTGGAAGCTTTATAAACTAATCAGAAAATGAACTCAATTGTTCACACATTACCATCACTAATAAATATTTGCTACTCTGTGCCAAATGCTGTTTTAGGCACTGAAGATACATCAGTGAATAGGAAAGATACAGATCTTTGCCCTCCAGAGACTCACATTATTTTTGAGGATGAAAGCAAATAAAACAAGTAAAATGCATAGTATGACAGATTATGATAAGTGCTATAGACAAAACAAAACAGAGAAAGGATAAAGAGAGATAATAAGGAAAGTGTACTTTAGAGCAGTCATGATAGGCCTCACTGAGAAAGTGACAAGTGAGTAAAGACTTGTAGAAGGTGAGAAAATAAGCTTCCAAGTCTTTTTCTTTTAAGATTTTATTTATTTTTAGAGAGGGGAAGGGCGGGAGATAGGAAGAGAAACATCCATGTGTGGGAGAAACATCAATCGTTTGCCTCTCACAGGCCCCCGGCCAGGAACCAGGCCTGCAACCCAGGTGTGTGCCCTGACCGAGAATGAAACCAGTGACATTTTATTGTGCAGGACTGATAGGGGACTTAAGAGTTGGAAAATTTTAGTTTAAGGTAAATAGTTATAAGCCTAGTAAGTAATGTATACATTAAAGCTTTAGTTTCAATCTTTCATATAAGGTCCATCCTGGCTCCTGGGAAAATAGCCGACCTCCTGGAGCACTGCTAAAGATGCCACCTGGGACAACTGGAGGCATCTGGGCCTTTGTGTTCCAGAGACAGAGGGCCACCTTCCCCTGAGAACAGCTAACTGCCCAGGACAGGAATGTTGCAGCTTCTATCACCTAATCCTCCCTGAACTTCAAAATCCCCCACTGCACCTTGTTTATTCCCTGCTATAAAAACCTTGGCCTGGGAAGAAAAGACAACGTGGTCTGTTAGGGTGCAAACCCACCATTTTCTCGGATCACAGGCCATCTGTATAAAGCACCCAT
Organism: Sturnira hondurensis; assembly: GCF_014824575.4. Classification (NCBI taxonomy): domain Eukaryota; kingdom Metazoa; phylum Chordata; class Mammalia; order Chiroptera; family Phyllostomidae; genus Sturnira; species Sturnira hondurensis. The sequence goes on along the minus strand of NW_028092529.1, from coordinate 1,236 downwards.
AAAGATTCAATCACTGTCATTGCTTACTGGGTTTGGTAGTAACAGGCACCCCGAATGCTGGTGTCTTTTCCTGTTTCATGTTTCAGCAACTCCAATCCAGGATGGAGTTTGGGACTCTCCAATAAGTCTTGAGTATTTGGTGGGGAATCCCATTGTCTGCCTGGGTAACAGGCCCCGGGCATTTGAATCCAGAGAATCCCAAGCAGCTGCCAAGTGATTTCACATGGGGGTTCCCCCAAACCCTGCACACTCCCGAGACTTCTCGTCATTTATCATGTTTAATGGAATCATCGTGCTTTTTGGTTCAGGTTAAAATCCTGGTTCACAACTTAGGTTGTCTGGTAAAGGTACCATTCTGGTCAGAGAGCTCGGTCTGAAAAAATGACGCCTGGTTTGGTCTGGGTACCCTTTGGAGCTCCATCTGGTAGAATCGGGGGAAAAGCTTCTGTTCCGGGCAACAGCCCACTGGGGCAAGTTCTGCCTAATTCATCAACTTAAAAACGTATAACTAGAGCAAATGGGATTTTATTGTAAAATTGTTCAGCTTGTGTACTGTACAATTTAGACTCAGGAGAGCGCTGGTCACTGAATGGGTCTTTAAATGACTGTGTTATACTGTAACTAGAGTTGTTTTGTCAAAAATGAGGGAAGTGGGACAAAATGCCTTACTTAGAATTTTTTTGCTTACTTGATAAAGATGCAGAATTAAAATAAAAGTTTATAGCTCAGAGAAAAGGGAATTTGCATGTGAAAGAAAGAAGCTCAGAGGAGAGGGACCAGGAAGATGTAGACCTCATGACTGCCTAGAGCTGGTCACAGTCCCCGAAGCCCCAGGGGATCTACTTGGATAAGGGAAATAAGGAAAGTACGCCTGAACTGGCTTCACTGCCTCCAACCGCTCAGGGAACCAGATTTGGTGGAGGAAAAGCCCCTCCCAGGGCAGGGCAATATCCTTTGCAGAGACTTCTCGTGGGAGTAGGGCCAGAGGGCCAGCCTGCTGGATATTACTGGGCACATACTGTTTTCTACATCAGATCGGTTAAACTGGAGAAGCTCAAACCCTTCTTACAGAGATGATCCTGCTAAAACAAGGGATTTGCTTGCATCCGTTTTTGTTACCCATCATCCCAACTGGGCAGACAAACAAGCCTTTTTTTAAAAATATATTTTATTGATTATACCATTACAGTTGTTCTATTTCCCCCTTCATTCCCCTCCACCTGAACACTCCCTCCC
>NW_028092528.1:0-608 GCF_014824575.4 Sturnira hondurensis | reverse complement strand
CATCGGGGTGCATAGGTTCTTCTGGATTGGTGTTTCAGGGTTCTTAGGATATGTTCCTAATAGTGGAATTGCTGGGTCAAAAGGCACGTTCATTTTTAGTTTTCTTAGAAAATCCCATACTGTTTTCCACAGTGGTTGTACCAGTCTGCAAACCCACCAACAGTGCACTAGGGTCCCCTTTTACCCACAACCTGTCCAAAACTTATTGTTTCTTGCTTTGTTTATGATGGCCATTCTGACCCGTGTGAAGTGGTATCTCATTGCGGTTTTAATTTGCATCTCTCTGAGAGCTAGTGATAGTGACCATCTTTTCATTTGTCTCTGAATCCTCTGTATGTCCTCCTTGGAGAAGTGTCTGTTCAAGTCCTTTGCCCATTTTGCAATTGGGTTGCTTGTCATCTTAGAGTGGAGTCATGTGAGTTCTTTATATATTTTGGAGATTAAACACTTGTCTGAAGTATCATTGGCAAATATGGTTTCCCATATGATTGGTTCTCTTTTCATTTTAATACTGTTTTCTTTGGCTGCACAGAAGCTTTTAATTTTGATGAGATCTCATTTGTTTATTCTTTCCTTTATGTCTCTTGCTCTAGGGGACATATCAGTAA
>NW_028092527.1:0-1306 GCF_014824575.4 Sturnira hondurensis | reverse complement strand
AGCAATATGTTGATTACAAGGTGGTTATAAGTATGGTCCAAACATATACAACAGTTTTAACAAGACCCCATTTTCTCTAACTCAAACACATATCAACATGGTTATGTGAGTAACTACAAAGTGTGGGCAGGTGGGAGTCCCTTAATTTTTGCTGTGCGAGTCTTGTAATTGTGTTCAAGGTTCTTTGTGTTAGCTCTCTCTTAAGGCACTGCGATCTACAGCTGAGAACCCTAAAAAATTACATCAGACAGAAGGACATGTTTACATAAAACACAGAAAAAAACAACCACTAGACCTCTCTATAATGAAGTAGTGTGCAAATATTGTTGAGATGATGTGAAGAGAGTCCTGAAAGACCCATGTTCTCAGATTCTGGTACTAGTGATTTATTGTGTTCAGAGGTACGAGAGTAGGGAGGGGCATGTCCACACCTGTGCTCAGAGGCATGGTCACTGTGAATCTCAAAGGAGCCATGTCCATCTCCAGCTGCCATTAGAGGGCTGGACCCTGTGGCCAAAGGGTCCTGGATTTTTGCATTACATAGAATGTCTTTAATATTCAGTATACAAAATTTTGAATTTGAATAATTTAAAAATATGCTCTGTAATCTATGTTTGCCTTTTCAATCCTTTTTCAGTACCTCAGTGGGACAAAGAATTTTAATTTAACTAAATTTAATTCATCAATATCTCATCTCAATACTTCAACTCAAAAATCACCAGAGAGCTGTCACAGACTATGTCCTGCACTTCCCTGACATTTTGATTAAGAACTCTGTGGCCCTGTGATTGCGGAGAGGAGCAGCAATGCTGGTTCACAAATGCTGAGAGTCATGTTCAGAGAAGCAGCTCCCTGTCTGACAGTTGTCCCACAGAGACAAGGCAGGTCTTCCCCAAGGGTGAGGCCCCACAGGGGGCCCATGTCAGTGATTGTAACAATGAGTGCCAAAGGGGATGGGCCAGTCACCATATTCCAATTTCATGCATCTTTCAGGTGCCATTCAAAAGGATAAACATTTTGGGGAAAATATATTTTACATCTGAAGCATCACATTAAACATATCAGCTCTTGCCAAATTCTATGATTCCATTTTCCTGTTCTGTCACATGCACATAGGGTTCTGCGTGAACACCAGACCATGTGTCTGACCATGTTCCCATACAGTACTAATGGAGCTCAAATATCCCTATCATTTTGGGGCATCATCAGTGTTGTAATGCCATAGTGCCTCACAGGGCTCACAGGTTCTTTTTGTTTGACCGTCCCGTTGACATAACTACTGCACTACCAGTGTTATAAAAGCACA
>NW_028092526.1:0-534 GCF_014824575.4 Sturnira hondurensis | reverse complement strand
ACACTTTAAATAGGAACCATCTGTAAAGCATGAGAAGTCAGAGTTACTCGGAGAAATTTACTGCATATCATTATGAAGGGTCAGGGGGGGATCTGTTAGTATTAAGCAGCTGTGAGGAGCTTCGTGGTGTTGGAGGAGAGAAGTATGCTAGGGCTAATATTATTATACATGGAAAAGTTGTGCAAAAAGCAACTGCATGGGGTACACAGTTGATAGAAGGGAATCACACAAGAGTTTACTCTGTGGCATTAACCAAAAGGGCCAGGCAGTGACAGCTGTAAGGCAAGAGGGTATCCCAGAGCCACAGGGGAGAGTTGCTCACTATAATAAACTCTGTTGGTTTATAGTGGTCTCCGTGTTTTGGGGTAAGTACCCTGAGGGAATTTTCTGTACCTTCAAATACAAAGGGGAAAAGGAAACCTGATTATTGGGATGCCTGAGAGCAGGTGGCTTCATTAAACTCACCTTTAATGCTTTAAAGTCTATGTCATCTTTTTCCTGCAATAAAATTACCTTGGGATCATAATTCTTTAC
>NW_028092525.1:0-960 GCF_014824575.4 Sturnira hondurensis | reverse complement strand
GGTAGCCCAGGTTCTGTGCCACATCAGAGGCAGCCTCTGCATCGTGAGCTCACAGGTGCCCAGTGACCTTGGGCAAGTCACAATCTCTCTGCTGCAGCTGCAGTTCAGGTCACTGGTTTTGTGTGGGGTGTGTGTCGTAGTCCCCCCACCCCCCCGCCCCACCCAAGAATATCTGCTCCAGATAATGCTCAGGCCCTGGCAATCCCTGCAAACCGCTTCAGGCACCAAAGGACCCAGGCAAGTCCAGACCCCCAGCTCCAGACCCGCAGGTCCCCCCAGCCCACACCCTGAGTCCACCACCACCACCACAGGGTCCCACAGATTCGTCCAATTTGGGGACAGAACCCACTCGTCCTGGGGGCGGGAAGCATTTACTTGCAATGCAGGGGAAGGGAGCTCAGTCCCTCAGGGCATAAAGCCTCAAACTCCACCTAGATAGCTTTCTGGCCCATTGTGTAGGCGGTTCAACTTTATTCACCCCCGAGGGAGACACTCAGGTCCTCCAGGCTCACATATCTACCGCAGCCTAAAAGCTGCACCCCCGCCCCAGATCCGCCACCTGGGAGGTTCCAACGGCCGCGGCCCGCCCAACAGGCAGCGCCCCCCACGCTGGCACCTATTCCTGGTGACAACTGCCACGTGCGGACGTGGTGGGGTGGGGGGGAGCGGCAGGTGCAGCTGCCGGCATTGCAGAGGTAGCGCCCAGGTGTCCCAAGCTTCCGCACCCTACCCAGTCCCAGATCATCACAGGGTGCCCACCCTTCACCGGCTGTGCTCTGGGCCGGGACCGGGCGGGGGCAGGCAGCAGGGTCTTTGTTCCCACAGCCAGAGCGCAGCAGCGGCAGCAAGGGGTCCACGCCTCCCCCTCCCCCCCACACTCTGGCACAGCCCGGCCCCGTGCCACAGAGGAGCCCAGCCCGCAGCTCAGGAAAGGGGGCGTGGGTGGAGGTCCCAGCGGGA
>NW_028092524.1:0-602 GCF_014824575.4 Sturnira hondurensis | reverse complement strand
GGAAGGAGAGAAGGAGAGAAATATCAATGTATGGTTGCCTCTCATTCATCCCTTGCTGGGGACTGGCCTGCAACCCAGGCATGTGCCCTGACTGGGCATCGAACCTCGATGCCCTGGTTCACAGGCCTGCACTCAATCCACTGAGCTACACCAGCCAGGGGGATCGCATATTCTAATTTTCTGTAACAAGCTAGGGAAAATAAAGCAGTATAACCTCCTCTTTCCTGTTGAAGATGTGTTATTTGCTTGTTCCTTAACCCTAGTCTCTTTTTAAACAATAATTTTGTTATTTTACTTGCATCGTTGTTCTTTGTGCTATCATTGTTCATGTTCTTATTATTTTGCATAATTAAGGTATCTAATTGTTTAAAAGATGGCTTCCAGGAAAAAAAATTAAAAGGTTTTTAAAGAAGTTAGTCAAATGGAAAGGGAAAACCATTTAAAATTTGTCTTGAGTTGATTGGCGGGGGAAGTATTTACACACAGTATAGAATGCCATCGAGGCCCTGAGGGTGATCTGCTTCAACTCATCTCCTCACTCTCCTTTCTGATCCTTTTAAACAGGACTCTGTATTGTGTTCTGTTGGCTTCATCTCTAAAAC
>NW_028092523.1:0-758 GCF_014824575.4 Sturnira hondurensis | reverse complement strand
TAAGTGGTGCAGTCTCTTGTAGGTATCTTGGTGTTCTACCCCTCTGGTTGGTGTCCAGTGAGTCAAACCTTTTCTTCTGGCCTCAGGAGCTGCAGCAGCCTGAGGGGCTGTTAGTGTGGCTTTTCTCATGCCTCAGTACTCTCAACTGGTCTCACCAGTAACCCACCAAGATCCAGAGTAGCACCTCTCTCCAGCGCCCTTCTGAGAGCGGATTTTCTCCCACGCTTTCCCGCCCTGGTCTGGCGTGAGGGCGGGCGCTCTGAGCCATGCTTTCCTCTTCTTGTAGGGTTGGGTGTGGACCTTTCCCTGTGTTGTGGCTGAAGACACAGGGAACTCACAATTCTCCCAAACCAACAGGAACAGGCTGACTCCCTGTGTTTCCCTGTCTGCGCCAGCTGAGTAGGGATGTAGCTGGCTACTGGTTCTCTTCCAGGGTCCCAGCCAGCAGCCTGAGAATCCCCAAGATTGTTCGAGAGCTGGTGCAGGTCGACTCCCACTTCCCCAAGCCAAGGATTGGCGCAGACCCTGTGCCGCCGGGAAAGCCCGGGTGACTTGCAGTTCCCCAAGTTGATGGCCTGTGCAGGCCCCTCGAGGCCAGGAAAGCACGGGCGACCAGTGGTTATTCAAGCCGAGGTCTGGTGCGGGCCCTGCAAGGGCCGGGGCGTGCCGGCCACCAACAGTTGGTCAGGCCGAGGGCTGGTGCGGGCCCGCCAGGCCCTGGAGGCATGGGCGACCCACAGCCACCCAAGCTGAAGGCC
>NW_028092522.1:0-584 GCF_014824575.4 Sturnira hondurensis | reverse complement strand
CCTCCCACTGCACGTGAGTGTGCCACCGCCATCAGCCCTCCACCACTGGGTTTGCCCCCTGGGCCCTGCGTGGTCCGTCTCACTGTGCGCAAATGTGCAACCGAGGTCAGTCTGCCCCACACCCTGACTGGGTCCGGGCCACTTGCGGGCCTAGGTCGGGGATCTGTCCTGCCCGACCCTGCTCCGCTGCTGGCTCCGCCCCTCTTACCATCCCTATTGAAGGGTTAGTTGTTGTCAGATTTCCGTATAATTCAATTTTCTGTTCTTTGGCTGTGTCTTTGTTCTCCAAACCTTTGTTGTATTCAAACTTGGTTGTGGGAGAAGGCACAGTGTTTCCACCTATGCCTCCATCTTGGTGGAAGTCCCGGGTTGCAGGTTGAATCTGTGGTCCAGGGGCATGCGGAAGGCAGCCCTGAGGATCTTTTCATGTGTCTCTGGATCTTCTGTATGTCCTCCTTGGAGAAGTGTTTGTTCAAGTCCTTTGCCCATTTTTTTAATTGGGTTGCTTGTCTTCTTAGAGTGGAGTCATGTGAGTTCTTTATATATTTTGGAGATTAAACCCTTGTCTGAGGTATCATTGGCAA
>NW_028092521.1:0-999 GCF_014824575.4 Sturnira hondurensis | reverse complement strand
CAGGGAGAAATGAAGCCTCAGGTCCCGGGCCATCAACTACGTGAACACCTCCGGGACAGGATTGGCAGGTCGACTTTATGCACATGCCTCCCCCCACAAGAAATTTGGCTACCTTTAACCTTTGTTGACACGTTTTCAGGTTGGATCGAGGCCTATCCCATGACAAGAGAAACAGCGGATACGGTAGCCGACTCTCTTCTCAACCACATCATCCCATGATTTGGGCTGCCCTCCTCTATCCAGTCGGACAATGGCCCAGGCTTCATCTCCCAAATCATCCAGCAGGTCTCCTCCTCCCTTGGCACCACCTGGAAGCTGCACATCCCTTATCATCCCCAGTCTTCTGGTAAATTAGAATGGGCTAACAGTATCCTGAGAACCCACTTAACCAAACCTACCAACAGGACTTAGCCCTTTCGAAGTACTCTATGGCCGCCCTTTCCTTATTAACCATAACCTGCCAGTATATACTCCTCCTCTGGCCTCCTATCTGCCCTATCTCTCTCTCCTCCGGCATCTTCTCCGTGAACACGCAGAGTTCTTCCTCCTGTGGCGGGGGTGGGGGGGTGTTGTCCGGAGACAGGCCCAGTCACTCTCCTACAGCCTGGAGACCAGGTATTACTCAAAGAACTCCGACCTGGACCACTCCAGCCCAAGTGGGCAGGACCTCATACTGTTATTCTAACCACCCCCATAGCAGCAATACTAGTGGGTCAGCCAGTGTGGTCCACCTCTCCCGCCTCAAGCCAGCCTCTGCCTCAGGAAAGTGGTCAGCGCAGCTCATAGGAGATACCCAAGTCAGCTTTACTAGAACTCCAGGTTCTCCCAGTGAAGTCTCTACAAATCCACCTCCTCCTCCTTCTTGCTTACCCATCCCTGCCAAAAATCCCTCCTAACCTACAAACCAAATACATCTGGAGATACTTCTTCATACACGAAATATATCGCAGAAACGGACAGGTAAATTGTCACTCTGTCACTTTTGCGCACTGCCCTCGC
>NW_028092520.1:0-787 GCF_014824575.4 Sturnira hondurensis | reverse complement strand
GTGGCTCACTATACTTCACTCGGGCTGAGGGGAATACATTGAAATTTCCCTCTTTTCAGATTTCTGAGCCCTTTCTGTCGAAGCCATCAAGACAGAAAAGGGAAAATCACTTCTAAATTGAAGCCCACAGACTTCCCCAGCCTTTCACCAACCCAACTACTTAGTTTAGCCAAACCGTTGAGTCTTAGTGGGGGCGATGAGGAAGATGGGCTTCTTAAATGAGGCCTATATTGCAACCAATCACTCATAGGCATACACAGGTCATAGGCATACACCCTATGAAAACAGAAGAACACACAGGTTAATTCACACAACAATCCCCAAACCAGTCTCTGCGCCTGTGAGACTGTCTTTTGGGAAGATATTCTATTGCAAGGTCCTTCGAACCTGTAAATTGTACGTCTTCAGTGACATTATAAACCTGGTTTCAACTCTTTAATTAAAAACTTTCAAGACATTTAGCTGTGCCATTCTGATGTCTAGTACTGAGCATTGTGATTTTCCTTGAATTATAATTTTTCTCCTTAAGATCACCCTCACTGTTATTACAGGGACTACTTTGAGTCCTGCTTTTGGTTTTGCCTGTTCATTTGCATAAACACACTAAGAGCAATCTGGATCACTTATGATCCTTAAGTTCGCTTTGCTGGAACTCACACAGGGAACCCTTAGATTGACTTCTCAGTCCGCCCCTCGGGGCACAGAAGCAGAGCCACACATCTGCCATCTGGCTTTGCCTGTACCAGTCATTTCACTCAAATCCTTGAGCCTCCATTGTGCCTACAGG
>NW_028092519.1:0-614 GCF_014824575.4 Sturnira hondurensis | reverse complement strand
CTCCAATCAAAAGACATAGAATAGCTGAATGGATAAGAAAGCATGACCCACAAATAAGCTGCCTACAGGAGACCCACCTCAGGACAAAAGACCATCACAGAATAAAAATGAAAGGCTGGAAACAAATTTTCCAAGCAAATGGGCAAGAAAAAAAGCCAGGGTAGCAATTCTAATATCAGAGAAAATAGACTTCAAAAAAAGGGCCATAAAGAGAGACCCAGAAGGTCGCTTCATAATACTCAAGGGAAGAATCCACCAAGAAGACATTAACATCATAAATATATATGCACCCAACATAGGAGCACCCAAATATATAAGAAAAATCCTAGAAGACTTCAAGAAAGATATTGACAGCAACACAATTATAGTAGGGGATTTTAACACCCCACTGTCAAAAATGGACAGATCTTGCAAACAAAATATCAACAAAGATATAGCTGCACTAAACAACACCCTAGATGAAATGGGCTTGACTGATATATATAGAGCCCTTCATCCCAAAGAAGCTAAATGAAGCTAAATACACATTCTTTTCAAATGCACATGGAACATTTTCAAAGATTAGACCACATGATAGGACACAAAACGAGCCTCAACAAATTCAAGAAAATTGA
>NW_028092518.1:0-747 GCF_014824575.4 Sturnira hondurensis | reverse complement strand
GAAAGAAATATATTGAATAATTAAACAAGAAAAGACGTTGAGAGGTAAAGTGACTGAGAATGAAGAAAACCTTTGCACAGTGTTTGGACCCAACATTTATCTATATCTGAAATTTACTCTGTGGTCATCTGTATTTGGGAGTATGTCCCTCTTTTCAGCACCTTTCCACATCAGTGATCAAGTCCTGCAGATGATATTTAACTCTGGAAAATGGGACAGGACAATGGCAAATGTTACTTGGAGGAGAGAGAATCACCTTCACCTGGTTGTCAGTATCCACACAGAATCCTTTTGCAATCTGAGAGAAGAGATATAAATCTGTTCCTAGAAAAATTTCAGTGGGTCTCACGGGGTCAGTGGTAGTGATTATGAAGAGCTGATGGCAGAAGATCCAATTAGTCAGTTCTGGATGAAGGACCAAACTAATGACGCTTAATTTATTATTTGCCGGCTTATTTGTGATGCTCTCTTCCAATGTCCTTACAAACTGAAAAAAGAGTTATGGCTTCCACTGAAGATAACTACTTAGGCTGGTCTCTCTCTCTCTCTATTTTTCCCAGAGGCAATTATAACGTGTAAGGATTTAGCTTGGGGAGTATACTAATAGCACCCTTGTGATAAGACAAGACCAATCTTTATGGTTTGTTTTCTGGGAAATTTCCTTACTTATAGCTTTTTTAAATTTTGTATAATCGTTTGTGGGGCTTAACAAGGCTTATTGACGATGGCATGTCTGTGCTTTCTTTT
>NW_028092517.1:0-2203 GCF_014824575.4 Sturnira hondurensis | reverse complement strand
TTTTCAGTGTATGAGCTTATTAATGCACGTGAGCCTTGAGTCCACTTCTCTCTTTTAGACCTCTCCCCTGAATTCCAGTTATACAGCTTCATGTAGGCATTTCAAAAGATTTAATAATTACTTCCAACTCAGGCAAGAAGGGCTCCAAAAGTCTCCCAGACACAAAGGTGGAAAACTTTGTAATCACCCTTGATTACCCCTATTCTTATTTTTTAATGTTTTCTTTAAGAGGGAGCACATTAAACGAGTGTATTTTTATCCCTGGCCACGTCTAACTTCTCGTTGTCCCATAGCTCTTACATCCAAGTTTGGTCAACTTATACACAGACTTTTCTCTGCAGTATAAGGAAGATATTATCTTCCACCTGTGATAAGTAAGCTTTGAAATTCTTCCCTAGAGTAGAAAAGAAATATAATGTAGAAGAGTTTGAACTAAAAGGGGAAAGCCCTTTTTAAGGGCAGAATAATAGGCCATTATATATACATATGTTTATATATACATATATTTGTGTGTATATATATGTGTCTCTCTATATTTTTTCCTTTATTTTTCTGTCAATGGACATTTAGGTCATTTCTGCATCCTGACCCCAAGTTTTTTCCACCCATTGCCATGATGTTACCTGAGCCTTGTTAACAATGAGATGCCATCTTGGGGAGGAATAGGGAGAGAGAAAATTTGAATGATAAAGCAGCTTTCAAAAGGAGACTAAGCTCTGACTCATGTGGCTCAGTGGGTTGGGCATCATTCCACAAACCGAAAGGTTGCTGGTTCAATCGCCCATCAGGGCACATGCCTGGATTGCAGGCTAGGTCCCTGGTGAGGGGCATGCAGGAGGCAGCTGATAAATGTTTCTATCTCACACTTATGTTTCCTTCCCTCTCATTCTCCCTCCCTTCCACTCTCTCTCAAAATAAATAAATCTGAAAAATAAAAAACACAAGAAGAGACTGAGTTACTGCAGAGTGACTTTAAAACAGGGAGACTAAGACACTTGAAGTTTAAGTTTTCTTAACCCAAGATTTATACTTAGAGCAAAAGTCTCATGGGGAAAATAACATTGGTCATAAAAAATGAAGAAAAGGGATTTTTTCTTGCACACATAATTTGCAAATTTGAAGCCTTATACTACTCAATACATTTTTCCTTCTATGGACAACAGCTCGCAAAGATGGCTCAATTTTCCCATCCCTCTCTGTATTCACTTCCTTTGTAACGAAAAGTTGCAGCCCCTTCCATCAAGATTTAGAGTCTATTTTTTAAATCTGGGATGGACTTGTGACTTTCTTTGTCCAAAAAAACATGGCAGAAATCATGACATGCCAGTTTCATTGCTTGTGTTCACGCTCCCAGACCTCCAGCTTCACCATGAAAAGAACCCCGACTGGCTTCCTGGAGAAGAAAACCACATGTAGACTCAAGTCATCTCAGGAGATGTCATCCTACACCCGCCAGTCCCCAGCTAACATAACAGATGACTCATAAGCAAGCCCAGTGGAGATGAGCCAAGCCTGGCCCAGCTGAGCAGAATCCTCTGGGCAGCTCACAGATTCACAAGAAATAATATATTGCTATTTTATGCCAGTAAATTTTGGGTTGGTTTTTTATGCAGCAGTAGTTAGCTGATATACCTATAGAAGTAACTGTATGTCCTATTTTCTTTTTTGCCTCTTTTCTTTCTGTCACCATGTCACAATAACCACCTTATCCTCTCACCTTTTAGTTTTTTTTCTAACCCATCTTGTAAGTCTGAGTTGGATCAAGCCTTTGGCATGCTTCTCCAACCACCCAGCCGCCCCCCCCCCCCNCCCCCCCCCCGAGTCCTGGGTGTCAAAATAACAGCTGCATTTGACTGGGACACTCTGGTTTTATTCCAGGGATACAATTTCTTCTCCTTGCCTAAACCCCCAGCAGTGCCCGGCCCTCCCCAGTCACTGTGGCAGCTGCCACCCCAAAGCTCTCCTGGGAGAGACTCCCTATCTGAGGCCAGAGGTGCAGGTTGCTGGTCTGCAAGCTCTGTGAGCTTGGCTCTGCATCGCTATCCCTCTCTGAAGCAGAGTTTCCTTTATTTTTCTTTTTTAAGGACTTATTTTTAGAGAGATGGGAAATTGGGGGCGGGGGTGCAGAGAATGAGAGGGAGAGAAACATCGATGTGAGAGAGAAACATTGATCGGTTGCTTCTCATACGCGCCCCCGACCAGG
>NW_028092516.1:0-2460 GCF_014824575.4 Sturnira hondurensis | reverse complement strand
AATCAATAAAATATATTTTAAAAAAAGAAAAAAAAGAAAAAGAAAAATTGAAATATTCATCTTCTTAATTATTATAGAACTTTATATGATATAAACTGGTTGAAAGATGAAATAAGATCTAGTAAGTAAGCATTCAATGAGATAAAGCAAGAGTGGCTGTATTAACGTGTAGTATTCAGTGCAAAGAAAATTGCTGGAGATACAGAGGGATATAACACAACAAAAAAATTCTTAAAATGTTATTGTATGGGAGTGGGCTGGGAAGGGAGTAAAAGACAGAAAACTGTACCTGAACAACAATTAAATAAAATAATATTTTCAAAATGTTATTGTACAATACTATAGTTTTGCAAGATGTTCCCATTTGGAGAAACTCAGTAAAGGGTATATGGGGCTTTTGTATTATTCTTTCTTACAACTGTACATGAATCTACAATTGTTTCAAAAGAAAACACTTAGTTTAAATGTAAAGGTGTCATCATCTAAAAATGTGTAAAAAACAGAAGAATTTATTTTGTCCCTGAAAGATTTCTATTTCAAAATGAAATTATATCCGGTACACTGTGTTTATTCTTGTAAGTCCTAAAATAGAATGATTTAGCAATCCATCAAAAGTTTTCTTACACAGTCATAAGAATGTTTAGATGTTCTTACACAAGATGTGTATACATGTAATTTTCTCTGTCTTGACTTTTCATTGGAATGTTCAAAAACAAGGAATATACTCAAGGGGCTATATCCCCAAAGAACCCAAATCTCGTATATACAGTCTTGTTCTACAGTGACAATTATTTGGCAGTTGTCCTCATTATTGAGTTAACAGCATCTGCAGGTAACAATTTTCTTTATATATTGATATAGAAATGCTTTTTCTAGCTTTTATATTAGAAGTTAAGGTTTGGTTATTCTAAGGAAATAATCATTTGTTGAGCACCCACTTCACTCTGTGAGCTGGGTTTGCTGTTTTCATGTACATCATCTTATTTCACACAAGAAGCCTACCAGCTATATATACATATTTAATAAATAAGTAATGGAGGTGGAAGAGTTTATGTAAATCATCTAAGATTCTACAGATAATGGCAGAGCCATAACTTGAACCCAAGCTTGTATGAGTCCAAAGCTCATGGCATTTTGCACAACACTTTGCTTCCAGGACATAATGGCACTCGTGACTAACTCTGAATTTGTCTCATACACATCTATTTTCTTTAAAATTTTAAGCTTTCATTCAGTCTTGGGTTCATACCTAGTTAGTAAAATTCCATGTCAGCCCTGAACAAAGATACGGAAGCTAGGGCTTTGAAGTTCAACCTCACAACTACAACATGTTCATAACATGGCATACTATTGCTCAGTTATTCACAGGTAGCATCATTCAAGCATCTCTGTTAAGGATAACACTGTGATGTGTAGCTGGCTGAACACACGATTGTGATGGTGTGCATGTATATGTGAATTCAATCTTCTTGACATTTAATATTTGAAGGAAAAAAAGCATTATTCTAAAGTTTTACTTGGTCTCTATGGCTCAGGAAACACCTGACACCTAACAATGTGATGCAGGAATGAGTTAGGTTTGTTAATTTTTTTTTAATTCCTGGCCTACACCAATAAATATATATACTATCAAGTTTTACATGAAGTATTGTGTGAAAAAGTACTTTGTACCAAACTTACACTAGTGTGTCTGTGTTTTTGTAATTTATTATATAGCCACTGTAAAATAAGTATGCAAAATATAATATATTGCTCTGTCCTAATATCCATTTGCTTTGCTTTCAGTGGGCACCATTTCCACTATAGATGGGGACTGGAAACTATACAACTGTGAAAGAATTCATCATTTTGGGGATAACAGAGAATGCTACAGCTTGTGTCATTTTATTTATTGTGTTTCTAGGAATCTATGTTGTCGCCTTGATGGGCAATGTCAGCATAATCATGGTAATCAGAAGCAGCCCTCAGCTTCACACACCAATGTACCTTTTCCTCTCCCATTTGGCCTTTGTAGACATTGGTGAGTCCTCATCCGTCACACCTGTTATGCTCACGGGCTTCCTCAAGAAAGGAACCTCCATCAGTGTTGTTGGCTGTATAGCCCACCTCTGTTCTGCGGCCACATTTGGGACAACTGAGTGTTTCCTGCTGGCTGCCATGGCCTATGATCGCTATGTGGCCATCTGCTCCCCACTGCTCTACTCCACACACATGTCCCCCAGAATCTGCATTCTCTTAGTGGGGATGTCCTATGTAGGGGGGTGTGTACATGCTTGGACATTCACAGGCTGTTTATTGACTCTATCCTTCTGTGGACCTAATAAAGTCAATCACTTTTTCTGTGACTATTCACCACTTTTGGAGCTTTCCTGTTTTCATGATTTTACTTCTGAAATAATTCCAGCCATCTCTTCTGGTTCCATCATTGTAGTTACTGTGTTTGTCATTGTTCTGTCTTAT
>NW_028092515.1:0-1540 GCF_014824575.4 Sturnira hondurensis | reverse complement strand
CAAGTGCATTTTCAAGTGCAGTAGGTTGAATTATGCTTTAAGATTTTTTTTTTGCCCTAAATTAGGCTCACAGGAGGACTTGGTAGTGTAAAATAGCAAGTAAGAGCTGATTTTAATTTAATTGAGGACTTACTGTGGTCCAGGCCATGTGCTAAACTCTTTACTATGCATCACATCACTAAATGAAGTGAGTACTTTGCCCACTGGTAACAGGAAAATGAGGCTCAGTAAGTTGTGCCCTGTTCCCAAGCACAGCAATAGAGGTCATTCTGTGATCAGCCCACCCTGGATAATTTTAGATAGCTGAAAATATACCAACGAGGATTTAGAGTCCTAAATTCAAAAGTTGGGAGTAGGATTGTTAGAGAGATTGATTTCTTTGTTTTACATTGTTCCTAGTAGATTTTAAGTCAGAGCAATAGAGATATATACAATGAGAATAGAAGCAGGAACAAAGAGTTGAATCTAAAATGAGATTCGAGATTAATATGTAAAATGTAAGCTTTGAAATGCTCTACCCTTGGAGTTATGGATCAGAAATGGGGCTTTGTGTTCACTGGCAGCCAGTGAAAAGATAAGAACATCCTCAGTACTGTGAGTCACTGTGTCCACAACCTGAAAACAAACCAATTGTTGAGGAGAAGTGCAGTTAATCCTGATAATGAGATCCAGACCCCTCTATCAATGGTCACATGTAAGAGGATTACATATAAATCCCCTTAAAATATATGTGTCTTTAAAAAAACCATTCAGATGGGTTTCCTAACTTTCTTGAGCTGTGTTTTGGTTTCAAAGCCACTATGATCAGGTTTTCCTGCTGGGAAAAAAACCTAAATCCTCTTTGTTTCTGTTTTCACCTGTGTAGTGTAAGATTCAGTAGGTGTACAATAACTGTGAGTTTTCTCTCCCATCTCACCTTGTATCCTCAGTAGGAAGTATGGTGCCAGGAGTTAAAATAAACAACTGCCTGTGACATGGCCCTTCATCTATTAAATACCTTTATACTTATAAGAACATTTATGGAAGTCTGACAACAACGAACCGTTCAACTGGACCTGTAAGAGGGGTGGACCCAGCAGTGGAGCAGGGACAGGCAAGAAAGATCCCCAGACCCCAGGTGCCCAGGCGCCCAGGCAGCCCCGAGTCGGGCTGACTCAGTGAGGGCTCAGGGCGGTGGGTTGGCTGCGGTCCCACATTCACGCAAAGATAAAGCAGCAGGGAAGTGAGCAATGGGACAGATCGTGTGGCCCAAGGTTGTGGTGGGAGGCAGCAGAGGGGGCCCGCCATTGCTTTCCTTTGGCCCCACCCCCACATACAGCATCACAACCCAGTGACTGAGTTGCCCCACCTTGGTGAGCAGCTAGGGCTCTGCTCCTCCTACATAACAGGCACAAACAGTCAAAAATATGGCTCAAGAAGAACTCAAAGCCCCAGAGCCGATAACTCTAAGGGACCAGGAAATAGCGAACCTCTCAGATGCACAATTCAAGACACTGTGATCAGGATGCTCACAGAACTTGTTGATTTTAGCCACAAATTA
>NW_028092514.1:0-549 GCF_014824575.4 Sturnira hondurensis | reverse complement strand
ATCTGCTTTGCATATAGGCATTCACAAAGGGGTTTGTTCCAATAAGGTACTGTAGAGTACTTGAATGTCTGTTCTTCCTTGTGATTTTTTACTAGAAACAATGCGTTTCAGTGTACCTTTCAGTAGAAGCTCCCCTACTTTTAATGTTACATGGGGGTACACACATGCTGACTCATTCCTGAAAGAAAAGGTGATTTTAGTTGCCTTTTCTCTATTCTCCACCTTGTTAGAGTGGGACGATGTGGGAATCCTTAAGTGGCAGTGAAAAACACGATGTACATGATCCAAAACATTACTCTGTTTAGCTTGTCTGAAACAGAACTATTATCCTGGAGTTAGAAACACTGTCAACATTGTTTTCCCAGAAACAGTTGTGATGAATACCTGTATTGCCACCGTGATTTGCTGAAGTTCCCAAGTTTCCTTATGCTTGTCTCTAAGAAATATGATCTAGGTGGGCAAAAATGGAGCATTCCTTTCACGCTCGCTGCTATCAACACAAACGTGTCTGCTACAAAGCATATGTAGTTCCACATCTTCTTTATGATA
>NW_028092513.1:0-1395 GCF_014824575.4 Sturnira hondurensis | reverse complement strand
ATGGCCTAAGTAGAAAAAAGCCTCTTGCAATGAATGAAAATGGAAACTCTTATTCAAGAAACAGAAAATAATAAAGATAAAAAATGAACACATTAAAAGTGACAACTACAGTAGATGGCAGGAATGGCATTTCTCAATCACAGGTAGTCTTCTATAACTGTGAGAGCATAGCTTTTCATCGGAAATTATTCAAAATAAACACACATTTTTAAATTAAAAGAATTACCGGTGAGATGTAAGATAACAAGAGAATTCGTAAACATGTAAATGGAGTCTCCAAAGTTGAAGAAATAGCAGAAGAACATCTCATGGCCAAAACACTCAAAGTTTTTTAAAAGATATGAACCTATAGATTCAAAAAGCTCACCCAAGCCCTGCACATGAACCATGAAATAGAACAAAGCAGGAACCACCCAGTCCACACCTTGTTTTTGTAGAAACCCTTCTAGAGTCCTCCTTATGCTTCAGTAACTATTCAGTTGTTAGTGAAATGTCAGCCACAGAAGTTTATTTCCTGCAAAGTCAGTGAAAGCACTTCTCTCCCTCTCCCTCTCTCTCCCTCTCTCTCCTCCCCCATATCTCATAACACAACCTCAAATCTTAAGGCCACTTCTGCCTCTGACCGACGTGGTGCTGTGATATGGTGTCACTATTGTGGCACCTCAGGTGACCTGCTTCCACAGGAGCAAGAGCTGCTCCCCTGTGCATCCCAGGAGCCTGTGGGGACATAGAGAATGGAGACCACACACCTGGGCAGGAGCAGTTTAAGATGCTGGATTAAAAGTGAGTGAACACACAGGTCCATGCCTTCCTCCACAAAGCACAACCAACACTGTGTTGGAAGGATTCAAACACATGAGAAAACAAGGACAATGGTAACAGGAAAATGAAAAAAAAAGAGTCAGGAATATGATGCACATGTGTTACCTGGCATAGGCTTGTCAACGCCCAATCCCAAGGCTGTGGGAACTCTTACCTGAGATATCGGTTGAATTCTCAGTTGGCTGTGGTGTCCAAGTGATGAAGGAGAGTAAAACCACAGTTAGAATGAGTGAGGAAGCTATTAGAAAAGTGGTACATGCTATTGGGAACACTCAACCTGAACCGAACCACGCAAAAACGGTGATCAGAAAGAATCAACTTTTGAAAGAAGACACACACTGATTCATACCATAATGTAAGAGTGATATATGTGGGATAGAATTCAAAATTACACATGAATCATGAAGATAATCTCGACTGAGTAAAAAAGACATTGACCACATGCTACCCCCACTATGACAGGTATCCTGGACTTTTCCCCAAACAGTTTAAAACAGCTATTTAAAAGCTGATAAAAGAACTAAGGGGGAAACCCTCTGTAAATGAGCAGAGATATAGAACATCTCAGCTGAG
>NW_028092512.1:0-1697 GCF_014824575.4 Sturnira hondurensis | reverse complement strand
AATTCCAAAGCCAGATAGAGACACAACAAAGAAAGAAAATTACAGGCCAATATCCCTGATGAACATAGACTCTAAAATCCTCAATAAAATATTGGCAAATCCCATCCAACAATACATCAAAAAGATCATACACCACGACCAAGTGCGATTCATCCCAGGGATGCAAGGATGGTTCAATATATGCAAATCAACAAATCTAATACACCATATAAACAAAAGCAAGGACAAAAACCACAGGATCATATCAATAGATTCGGAAAAAGCTTTTGATAAGGTTCAACACCCATTTATGATAAAGGTACTCAGAAAAATGGGAAAAGAGGGAGCATTCCTCAACATAGTAAAGGCCATATATGAAAGACCTACAGCCAACATCATACTCAATGGGCAAAAACTAAAAGCTTTTCCACTAAGATCAGGAATAAGACAAGGTTGCCCACTTTCACCACTTCTATTCAACATAGTATTACAAGTTCTAGCCACAGCGATCAGACAAGAAAAGGAAATAAAAGGCATCCAAATCAGAAAGGAGGAAACAAAACTGTCATTGTTTGCAGATGACATGATAGTGTACATGGAAAACCCTATGGCCTCTACCAAAAAACTGCTGGAACTAATAAACGAATTTGGCAAAACAGCAGGATACAAAATCAATATCCAGAAATCAAAGGCATTTTTGTATACTAACAATGAGTCAGCAGAAGCAGAAATCAAGAAAAAAAATTCCATTTGATATAGCAAAAACAAAAATAAAATATCTCGGAATAAACCTAACCAAGGGGGTAAAAGACGTGTATGCAGAAAACTACACAACACTGAAGGAAGAAATCAAGTAAGACACAAATAAATGGAAACATATGTCATGTTCATGGATCGGAAGAATTAACATCATCAAAATGTCCATACTACCCAAAGTAATGTACAGATTCAATGCAATACCTATTAACCTACCAAAGGCATATTTCACAGAAATAGAACAAACACTTCAAAAATTTATATGGAACCATAAAAGACCCCAAATAGCAGCTGCAATTTTGAGAAAGAAGAACAAAGTAGGGGGGATCACAATACCTGATATCAAACTGTATCACAAGGCCACTGTAATCAAAACAGCCTGGTACTGGCACAAAAACAGGCACATAGACCAATGGAATAAAACAGAGAGCCCAGAAATAAACCCAAATCTCTATAGTCAATTAATATTCTACAAAGGGGGCAATAACATAAAGTGGAGTAAAGATAGCCTTTTCAACAAATGTTGTTGGGAGAACTGGACAACTACATGCAAAAAAATGAAACTTGAGCACCAACTTACACCATACCCCAAAATAAATTCAAGGTGGATAAAAGACTTAAATATAAGTTGTGACACCATTAAAGTCCTAGATGAGAGCATTGGCAAGAAAATCTCAGATATTCTACGCAGCAATATTTTTACTGATACATCCCCTAGAGCAAGGGATATAAAGGAATGAATAAACAAATGGGATCTAATCAAAATTAAAAGCTTCTGCATGGCCAAGGAAAACAGCATCAAGATACAAAGAGAAGCAACTGTTTGGGAAAACATATTTGCCAATGATACCTCAGACAAAGTTTTAATATCCAAAATATACAAAGAACTCACTTGGCTCCACTCAAAGAAGACAAGCAACCGAATTAAAAAATGGGCAAAGGACTTGAACAGACATTTCTCC
>NW_028092511.1:0-847 GCF_014824575.4 Sturnira hondurensis | reverse complement strand
ATTGTTTTTCAAGTGGAGTTGTCTCCATTTTCCCCTACCACTTTCCCAACCCCAGCCATCCCCGCCTCCCACCTTTGAACCTACCCCTCTTTGGCTCTGTCCATGTGTCCTTTATTCATGTTCCTGACAACCCCTCCCCTTTTCCCCCTCATTATCCCCTCCCACTGTCCCTGTGGGAACTGTGAGTTTGTTCTTAACTTCAATGTATTTATTTATATTTTGCTTGCTTATTTATTTTGTTGATTAGGTTCCACTTCTAGGTGAATCATATGGTCTTTGTCCTTCACCACCTGGCTTATTTCACTTGGCATAATGCTCTCCAGTTCCATGAATGCTGTTGCAATGGGTAGGAGCTCCTTCTTTCCTTCTGCTGCATAGAATTCCATTATGTAAATGTACCATAGTTTTTTGATCCATTCATTTTTTGATGGGTGCTTAGGTTACTTCTAGCACTTGGCTATTGTAAGTAACACTTCTGTGAACATTAGGGTGCATAGGTTCTTTTGAATTGGCATTTCAGGATTCTTAGGGGATAATCCCAGCAGTGGAATTGCTGGGTCAAAAGGCAGTTACATTTTTAGTTTTCTGAGGAAATTCCATACTGTTTTCCAAAGTGGCCGCACCAATCTGCATTCCCACCAACAGTGTACTAGAGTTCCATTTTCTACACAACCTCGCCAGCCCTTGTTGTTTGTTGATTTGTTTACGATGGCCATTCTGACTGGTGTTAAGTGGTACCTCACTGTGGTTTTAATTTGCATCTCTCTGATGGCTAGTGATGCTGAGCATCCTTTCATGTATCTCTAGACCCTTGGTATGTCCTCCTTGAAGAAGTGTCTGTTCAGAT
>NW_028092510.1:0-799 GCF_014824575.4 Sturnira hondurensis | reverse complement strand
TAAGTATTTTAAGGGAAAAAAAAGAATGCAGAGAAGGAGATTTGATAAAAAAATTTTTTCAGTGGAGCCACTATCATCATGGATGTCAGTACTGTCAGTCCAAGAACGCCATTTTATAGTCCTGTCACTTCCGAAATTGGGTGAAAACAAGAGGGCTGAGATCAGTCTGGCTAAGAGGAATCTCGGGAAACAGTATTAGCCAGTCCACCAGCTTCGTAGGAGCTAGGAAGTGCAGTGTTTCGAGCCCCATTCTAAGGAGTACATTTGACAAAGGTTTACATTAATCAGAGGCTTCTGTACCCCATCCAGCACTGCATGAAACCACCCCATTGCTGTAACAATCTGTATTGGAAGATGAAAATCAAGAGCCTTTATCCGAAAACACAAGAAGCCAGCTGACAGTGAGACCTTTGCAGCCCCACTTTGCCTGACAGTCTTTCCTACTACATTTTTCTTTTTGCAGTTTCTTGGCATCTTATATAAGACACCTGCTTCTCAACTTCTCATGATCCCACACAAATCATATCAGGGAAAATAAAGGACAATAAAAAGGGAAGGCCAAATTATCACCAGGTGGATCTTTAATAGATTAAAAACTGGAGGGCTGTAATAGAATACTAATCCTATAGAATGGTCAGAAACACTGGCCAAGGCAAATTTGTTTTCATAACCAAATTATGAAATTATTTCATGGGGCTGCTCTCCTATATTGAATTGAAAAAGCCTCCCTTTGACTATCAGAGTATCTCTACTTTGACTTCCAGAAATCTATCTGTGAAATAAATTACAGTATTATAAT
>NW_028092509.1:0-527 GCF_014824575.4 Sturnira hondurensis | reverse complement strand
TTACATCACAGAGAAAGGAGATTGCAAAGTGGAACTTTTGTGTTTTAAAATTAAGTATTTTAGACAAACCCAAGGAGAGAGGGATTAGTATAATGAATCTCTGTACACCCATCTCCACATTCAATAACTGTCCACATTTTGCTCCCCCTTTTCATTCATGGCCCCCTTTCCCACTTCACTTTGCATTACTATTTGCTCTATGGCGGTCCGCTCCTCAGAATGCACGAGTGTCTGGTGGCCTCCGCTCTGATGATGTGAAGATCCATCCCTGGTTCAGACGGTTGTTGCCGGGTCTACTGACAAATTCTCATCAGTCTTTCAACACTACTGTTTCGTTTAGTTACAGCACTAGGGGGTTTCTATCGTTTATTCTATAATAAAATATTTTATTTTTTAAATATTTTATTTATCTTTAGAGGGGAAGGGAAGGAGAGAGGGAGAGAAATGTCAATGTATGGTTGCCTCTCTTGCGTCTCCTGCTGGGAACTGGCCTGCAACCCAGGCATGTGCCCTGACTGGGAATCGAA
>NW_028092508.1:0-1319 GCF_014824575.4 Sturnira hondurensis | reverse complement strand
CATCTTCAGTATGAAAATGGCCCCCAAATCACAGTGGTTTCGATGAGTTTTTGCTTTCAATGCACGTTTGTATGACATCTGTCATGGTACAGTCTGACCCAACACTTCTCAGTAAAGTTAGACGAGTTAGTGAACCAAAGTCACAGAATGGGAGCGGGCAGTGAGGGTGTTGGGAGCTAAACTGACTTTTGGGCCAACCTGGTATAAACGAAGCTTTAACCAGAATCACATCATTTACAGTATGTTTTTTGCTCATGCAGTACTTAAGCTAGAATTCACTGGAAATGGGTGACTGGAAAGTTCTTTCGCTTGGTACTTCTGAAATAGACTCCTACAGACCTTCCAGAATGAATCACCATGTGAGTTAGAAAATAATTTGAGCTGAATGATGCTAAATATACTACATACCTAAAGTTGAGAACAAAACCTGTTCATTTGAACACATGCGTTAGTCACAAAACCTCCAATTGTACAAGAGCTGCACCCATTTGAGGAACCAAAGGGAGTCAATGAAGCCAAGACACACTGGAGTGAATGTGCCTCTGGACATGCCCAGAAGGGCACGGACATGAAATGACAGTGATGTTATTTTATTTTATTCTATTTCTGGATGGAGGATTTTGAATAAATTTTACTTTACTCTTGTTTAAGGAAGCTGCAACAGACAAACCAAATTACAAACAATTTTCTCACTCTATTATGCTACAAAGCCAGTACCAAAAAATGTCGCATAACACACATTCATCGCTCCCTTTGCCCTTAACCTGCACACCACTCACAAGGTAACTGGGCAGTGCAGACGCTTTGGAATGCACTAGTAAATACCACTACCTTCAAAAGCCACTGATATTCCACTACAATTAAACACTTTTCCTGCTGACCTGCACTAAGGTGTCATCCTCCAAAATGACCACAAGATGACAGCAGAGACCGACACTTGGAACTTACGTCCCACAAATGGCATGGCTGAAAGGTTCCTTCACTTTTTACTGTGAGATGCAATGACAGACACACTTTTCATTTTCCCTCAAACATGGTGACTGCACAGGGTCGTCATTGTTCTGTTCCACTGCCTTCTGCCACTTTTCACCATTCCATGGTCCCACAACTTTGTTATCTTTTGCAGTAGAGAGCTCTTCCAGGTGGCTTCTGCAGTCTTCTGGGCAACGGAAAATTCTCTCCAATAAGAGAAATTCAGACAGACCAAAGTAATTGGCCATGTGAAGGTACAAGGTCTGATGAGCACTGTGGGCGAATCAGGACTACACAGCCAGGCTGGAACCTTTTTTCCTGGTCACCAAAGAGAAACATGCATTCTC
>NW_028092507.1:0-828 GCF_014824575.4 Sturnira hondurensis | reverse complement strand
TATGTTCCTCTAATTTGTGACTATAATCTACCAGTTCTGTGAGCATCCTGATTAGCCCTTTTTCTTAAACTCATTTTTTCCTTTTTAGCAGAATCACAGAAATTAGGGTTGAAAGTTTCTAATTTGTGGGGTGCCTTTAGCCTACATGTTTGCTTTGGTAGTGAGATTCATACTTAAATCTTGTATATAAATATGTTCTTGTGTGAAAACAATGTTTTCAGTCTTTTTAATCTCAATTTGAGGTCTTTAGAAGGACACCCATCATGCACTAGTCATCATTCTCCACCACTGTTCTAATTCATTCACATCTTCACTCTCCAAGCCTAGCCCCTAAATTCACTGGGTTTGTCAACCTGTGACAACCATAACCTCTTGTAGAATATATTTTTCTGCAAACAATAATAAAAACTATGGGCATATTTAATTATATTTAGGTATGTGTACATATATACATTTAAATACACATAAATTTTTATTTAATCCTCACAATAATGATGTAAGGTAGGTGATACTATCATTCCCCCTTGACCATTAAGAGAACCAAGGACTTGAGGAGCTACGTGAAGCTCTATAATGGCACAGCTAATATGAGGAAAGTTCTCAATTCATGATTTAAACTCATGTGACCAAATAAATACCCTGTACTCTTAGCCACCTCACCATCAACATTTGTACATGTGTTCATAATATGGTAATAAGGATGAAGTTATGGGGAAAGGAGTACAATGGATCGTGCTGATTCAATTACAAAACTTCTGTGGTTTAAAGGAAGGTTGTCCACTCTCTTGTGCTTTTTTTAAGCCTCCAGTGAAAGTACAACAGGTAGCA
>NW_028092506.1:0-1077 GCF_014824575.4 Sturnira hondurensis | reverse complement strand
GCCCTAACCCTAACCATAGACCTAACCCTAACTCTAAGCCTAACCCTAGCTCCAGCATTAGCCCTAACTCTACACTAACCCAAGACCGAACCCTAACACTAACCCTAATCCCAAACCTTTGCCTTGCCCTAGCTGTAAACTACACCCTAACCCTATCAATAACCCTATCCCTAACCCTAAACCTAAGCCTAGCCTTAGGACTGATCCTAATTCTAACTCCAACCCTAACCCAAGACCTAACCCTAAACCTAACCCTAACCCTAAATGAATCCCTTACCCTATCCCTCGCCCTAGGCCTAACCCCAACCTTAACCCTTACACTACTCAAAATCCTAACCCTAAACCTAGCCCTAGCCCTAACTCTTGTTCTAACTGTAAACCTAGCCCTAGCCCTGACCCTAGCCCTAACACTAACCCTAACCTGAACTCTAAAATTAGTTCTAGCCCTAGCCCTAGCCCTAACCCTGACCCTAAACCTAACCCTAATACTAACCTTAGCCCTAGCCCTAGCCCTACTTTAGTCCTAGTTCTAGACCTAACCCAAGCCCTAACCCTTACCCTAGCCCTAACCCTTGCCCTAGACCTAGCCCTAACCCTAACCCTAAACCAAGACCTAACCCTATCCCTATCAATAGCCCTAGCCCTAACCCTATCACTAACCCTTACCCTAGCCCTAGCCCAAATTCTAACCCTAACCCTAACCCTAGACCTAGTCATAGCCCTAACTGTAATCTTAAACCTAACACTAGACCTAGCCCTAACCCTAGCCCTAACCCTAACCATAGACCTAATCCTAACTGTAAACCCAATCCTAGCTCTAGCCCTAGCCCTAATAAAAACACTAACTAAAGACCTAACCCTAACACTAACCCTAATCTTAAACGTAAGCCTTCCCCTAACAGTAAATGTAACACTAACCCTAACCCTATCAATAATCCTATTTCTATCCCTAAATCTAAACCTAACCCTAGACTTAGACCTGACCCTGATTCCAACCCTAACCCTAACCCTAGCCTGAGCCCTAGCCCTAGCCCTAGCCATGGCCCTAACCTTGACCCTAACCCTCATCCTAATCCT
>NW_028092505.1:0-1775 GCF_014824575.4 Sturnira hondurensis | reverse complement strand
CTCCATCCAGCCTCCAACCTCAGCTTCCTTCTAATGATCACCATATCATTGTCTACTCCCACAGGTTATGCATAGGAGTTCTGTGCATAAAAAGTCCAGCCACTGATAATATAGTGAGAATGGTTTGAGTGACATTGATATAACCTGGCAACCAAGGAGAGTGGACTGGAATGTGCATGCATGAACAATGACGACTTCACTGTGCTAGTCAGTGGAGGCAGTAGATGCCTCTTAGGGAGCACGTGTACCCTGTGGCCATCACATTCAAAATGACTGAGTCAGTAGACCAACAAATCTACATCAAATATTGCATTAAGCTGGAACATTCCTCCATGAAAACTATTTGGAAGACTCAGAAGGCTGTAGCTCTGGCCAACTGGTGATTGGCAGCTTCCTCATGACAACACACCCACTTAGGCAACATGTCTCATTCAGAGTTTTTGGTGAAACATGAAATGACCCTGGTGACTCAGCCCCTCTACAGCCCAAATGTGGCAACCTGTGACTTCTGAATGTTCCAAAACTACATTCACCTTGGAAAGGGAAGAGACATTAGACTGTCAGTGAGGTGCAGGATAATAAGACAGGGCAGATGCTGGCAATTGGGAGAACTGTGGGAGGTCCCAAGGTGTCATCTTGGAAGGGGACTGAGGAATCATTGTTCTATGTAAAATATTTCTTGTATTTTATATATTTTTCAATAAATGTTAATTTTTCATATTACATGGCTGGATACTTTCTGGAAGACCTTGTCATATCAGTTCTTTGGCTCATCCCTTCACCTTTTTTTATCCAGTCCCCTCTCCCCCTCTCCTCTCTTCTCTGACAGTTATTAGTATGTTCCATGTATCCATGCAAATTTCTCTTTTGTAAATCAGTTTATTTTTTTCATTGGCTCCCACATATAAGTGAGATCTTATGGTATTTGTCTTCCTCTGACTGGTGTATTTCAATTAGCCTAATACTCTCCAGGTCCACTCATGTTCTCACAAAGGGTATGAACAAAAGCTCAATGATTTCTAAGGTTGAGAGAATGGAGAATGGTTGTCTACAGACGGGATAAAAAGGAAATTTTAGAATAATAAAATTAATGTCCATGGAAATGGGCTGGTGAACACATGACACTGCATTAGTTATACCCATAGAACTACACAGGCAAAGCATGAAATTTAATGTGCACAAATCAGAAAGAAGCAGCCAGGAGTACAGGAGAATCCCGTGAGTGAACAGAGAGTCTTTTAAAAATGAGATGGTACTACAAAGGTGAGGGTTAACCTTCCTGAAGGGAAATAGGGGTAAAAGTGAGCTGACCTAACTAGTCTTAGAAAACAATATGTACAGCAAAGTTAAAAGTAAAAGAAACCATAAAAAATACTATTCAGTAGTATGAAGCTGATTCTCAGGGGCATATAAATTAAGAAGAAACTGAACTCAGAAGCAAAAAAGAGACGGGGTCATGGATGGAAAGCAGATGGCAGCTAGTTATGGAGAGGTTGGGGGTGAAGTGGTTGATCAAAATTTAGAAAAAGTACTCATGGACGTGGACAGGAGTGTGGTGATTGCTGTGGGGAGGGGTATAGAGGGACTAAATGGTAATGAAAAAATACAGTGAAGTTTAAATAAAAAACAATTATAAAACTGATTTACCTGCAAACCAGTCACACCAAGCAATTCATGAATGGCATTCATTGAGAACCAAGTCTCTCACTATCAGAGAAGGAAATTACAGATGAGAAAAGGGACAAGTTGGGGTCAAATAGAGGAGAGCAGCAATT
>NW_028092504.1:0-2522 GCF_014824575.4 Sturnira hondurensis | reverse complement strand
ACCAGAGATAGTGACGAACCAGACAGCTAGAGGTCATTGGGGTCTCAGGGACACGAGTAAGGATGGAGGCGGCCAGACAGGCGGCAGCCATTAGCTGGCGCGTAAAGACCTTGGAGCCTTGGCTGCCGCAGCAGCCGGAGCCCACAGGCTTCCTTCCGTCTGTGCCCAGCGACAGGGTCGTCTGCCAAGGAGAACTCATCGGGAGCCTGGCAACACTGAGAAAAGTCAAGGGCAGCAGCAGTGGTGGCGGCACCAGGATGGCAGCCATTGGCTGGCGCATAAAGACCTTGGAGCCTTCACTGCCTCAGCTGTCGGGGCCCAGAGGCTTTCGCCTGCGCCCAATGACAGGGGCGTCTGACACAGAGGACTCATTGGGACCCCAGCACCTGTGAGTAAAGTCAAAAGCAGAAGAGGCGGGACCAGCGGCCATTGGCCTGCGCGTAAAGACCTCAGAGCTGCTGCTGCCGCAGCTTCCAGGGCCCAGAGGCTTCTGTCTACGGCCAGCATCATCAGGGTGTCTGCCACAGAGGACTCAGCCGGAGCCCAGCAACTGTGAGTAAAGACAAAAGCGGCAGTGGCAGGACCAGCTGCCCTCGGCCAGCCCAAAACGCCTCGGAGCCGCTGCTGCCGCTGTGTTAGGGGTGTAGAGGCTTCCGTCTGTGGCCAGTGCCATGGAGGACTCATAGGGAGCCTAGCACCCAGTGGAGGATTGGGCTGGCTGCGGGATCCCTGGAAGAGCTGGCTCCCTCCCTCACCATCTAGGCAGGGCTGGGTGGCAGAGACCTGTCTGCCTAGGTGTGCAGGGAGGGTGGCAAGGACAGGGGGCCGTGTTCAGTTGCGATCTCTGTGGTCGCCAGCCCACCAGCCTGCCAGCCCAGGAAATTTGAGAGGAGCATTGTCGTAACCAGTCAGGTTGGGGATTGGGCTGGGCTGAGAGGCACGCTTTCTGGAGAAGTTTTTACTGGAAAGTGGACTGAGGTGTTCTCCTGTGAAGGCAGCTTGACTTGCTTCTCACCCAGCCACAGGACAGTACCAGATCCCGTGGGACCAAGGCAGCCTGTCAGGTGGGCGGGCGCCTGCACCCCAGTCTGGTAGCCTGGCTGGTGGGCGGGTGTGCGTCTGGGCCAATAACCCAGCCACGGAGTGGTCCGGCTGAAACCAGAAAAACCAGATTCAGATTCGACAGTTTGAAACCAACAAGGAAGGAGTTTTTTTTCTTTGTTTGGTTTTTTGTTTGTTTGTTTTTTACTTTTATTTTTAAACTTTTTTCAGTAATCGTATATATTTTTTAATTTTATTTTGCTGTATCTTTCAGTACTCTGTTCCTCTCCTTTCTTTTTTCCTGTTTTAGTCCTTCTTCATTTCACCCCAAACTTATTGCTTTTTCCTCACTTGTCTTGCCCTTTTTTGTGTGTGTTTGTTTCTTTGTTTGTTGCTTTCTATACCACTGTAAATACTTCACAACACATCTCTCGGGTCTTAGCCCACTTTACAGGTTCCTGAATTCTATCACTGTAGTGATTAACTCTACTTGCTCACACGCTACGTCTATATACTATTCTTTACTCTCACCTTACCTCAAAATCTGACCACCCGCAACCACACTGCTTTCTAGATACAACTCACAAGCCTTCCCTCCCCAACAAGAGACTTATCTTTGGTCTATTCTTTCCTAGAGGTGGCAAATTGGGTTGAAGATTACAGTTAACACCATATTGAGCCTAAAGATCTTCTATCTCTTCTCTAACAGCTGTGACTGTAAATATCATAAAGTACTCTCCTTCTGTCATAAACCATTTTGCCTCCCCCTCCAGCTGATCACACACACACAAAGAAAGGAGTAGATGGAAGCAGAGAACATCAAGATACCTGCAGTACACTGCACCACTGAATTTCACAGGAATTCTACCACAGAAGTTCACACCATAAACCTAGGGAGTCAGAACAGATCAATTTAAGAGGCTGAAGCTAACAAGAAGAGTCTCATAAGCAATGGGAAGACAAAGAAACAATGCCCAAATGAAAGAAAAGGTGGAAGTCTCAGAAATAATGTCAGATGAAAGAGAGGCAAGTCAGCTATCAGATATTGAATTCAAAGCACTAGTTATCAGGAAATTCAAAGAGATCACAATGAGCTACCAGAAACTAGAGGGGAGCTACCAGAAACTAGAGGGGAGCTACAATGAGCTTTCCGCAAACTATATCAACAGGAAAAAGGAAATAGAAACTATCACCAAAGGACAAGAGGAAATGAAGAATACAATTTTGGAACTGAAGAACACAGTAGAAAGAATGAAAAGCACAATTGATGAGGCAAAAGATAGGATCAGGGAGTTGGAGGACACAGTAGAAAGAATCTCCCAGAAAGAGCAAGAAAGGGAAAAGAGGCTCAAAAAGAATGAAGATGGACTAAGTGAAATGCAAGATAATATGAAACGTAATAATATCCGAATAATAGGAATACCAGAAGGAGAAGAAGAACAAGGGATAGAAAACCTATTTCAAAGAGTAATGATGGAAAA
>NW_028092503.1:0-842 GCF_014824575.4 Sturnira hondurensis | reverse complement strand
CTGCTGTTTTGCCAAATTCATTGATTAGTTTGAGCAATTTTTTGGTAGAGGCTATAGGATTTTCCATGTACAGTATCATGTCATCTGCAAACAATGACAGGTTTGTTTCCTCTTTTCTGATTTGGAAGCCTTTTATTTCCTTTTCTCATGTGATCTCTGTGGCTAAAACTTCCAATACTATATTGAATAGAAGTGGTGAAAGTGTACAACCTTGTCTTGTTCCTGATAGTAGTGGGAAAGATTTTAGTTTTTGCCCATTGAGTATGATGTTGGCTGTAGGTCTTTCATATATGGCCTTTATTATATTGAGGAATGCTCCCTCTATTCTCATTTTTCTGAGTGCCTTTATCATAAATGCGTGTTGTACCTTATCAAAAGCTTTTTCTGCATCTATTGATATAACTATGTGGTTTTTGTCTTTGCTTTTGTTTATGTGGTGTATTATATTTACTGATTTGTGGATATTGAACCATCCTTGCATCCCTGGGATGAATCCCACTTGGTCGTGGTGTGTGATTTTTTTGATGTATTGTTGGATGTGATTTGCCTATATTTTGTTGAGGATTTTAGCATCTATGTTCATCAGCGATATTGGCCTAAAGTTTTCTTTCTTTGTTGTGTTTTTATCTGGTTTTGGCATTAGGATGCTGCTGGCTTCATAAAAAGAGTTGGGAGTTTCCCATCACTTTGGATTTTTTGGAATAGTGTGTGAAGAACAGGGGTTAGCTCTTCCTTAAAAGCTTTGTAGAATTCTCCTGTGAAACCATCTGGTCCAGGGCTTTTCTGTGATGGGAGTTTTTTGATTACTGCTTCAATTTCATCAGGTGTTATTGGTCTGTTCA
>NW_028092502.1:0-801 GCF_014824575.4 Sturnira hondurensis | reverse complement strand
GACAGTGTCTGGCTCAGGAGGCCCTGCAGGGACACAGCCAAAACCCCCACCTTGGGGACAAACTGAACCCAAACACCTGTGTGCCACACACAGTGGGGGGTCTCATCCTCGTTCCAGTGCCCGACCTCCACTTCCCTGCTCAGACCTGGTGGGCAGCAGGAGGGACTCTTTCCCAGATGCAGGAGGAGCCCTTCCTGGGGGACAACCTGGGTCCTTCTCGGGCCTCAGAGGAGCAGGGATGGAGGCAGAGGGGGCAGGTGCTGGTGAGGAGCTGAGAGGGCTCTCAGGTGGCCTTGGAGCCTCTGTTCCTGACCCCACAGGAAAAGAGCACAGAACACAACCTCACTCACCTGCAACCTTCAGCTCCACCTGGGCTCCTGCAGAGAAATCTCCATCTTGGAAATAACACAGGTAGGTTCCTCCATCAGAGGCTCTGAGGTTGCGAATCTGCAGAGCAGCCTTCCCCACAGTGATGTTCTCTCTTAAAATCGAAGTTCTCCCTTGATATTCTGCTGCTGCGGTGTCTTCCTGCCGAGGTGCATACCTGTGCACTACCTGTCTGGGGCTGGATCTCTCCCACTTCAGCTCCATGTGCTCCGCACTCATGTTTCGGGACAGGACACAGGGCAGCTCAGCGTCTTCACCCACCATGGCCAGGATGCGCCCCTGGGGTCCAACCACAGCAAGCTGAGCTGCTCATCAGAAGGGGGACTGTGTCAGAGGCAGATGGGACCAGAGGGCTAGGGGTGACCCAGGTAGGGAGGGCAAGGTGAGAGACACCTACACAGGACCTGGGGCCTC
>NW_028092501.1:0-720 GCF_014824575.4 Sturnira hondurensis | reverse complement strand
CTTCCCACCTGGGAAGGGATTAGCCTCTATCTGTGTCATGACATCAAGGACATTGTATGCTGCTTTTTTACCAGCTGTTAGATGCTAAAAGTTGATAATGTAGTGTAAATATTATGTACTATGCAAATCAAAATTGCTTTCAAAATATTTAGGATTTTGTGAGAGCCATGAAAGTAATAGAGATTGTTTAACTCACAAGCAAAGTGCCTAACAAATGAAAAAACATCAGAGCTGCACAAGTTAATCATTTACATGGGGAAGATCCATGGGACACTAAGGAGATTGACAGCTGAAGCAAAGGAGAATGAATTAGAGGATGGGGTATTAAGAAAGACTCTTGGTAGAACTAAAATCTGTATTCTCTTTTAAATGATGTTAGATGACAATGTTACAAAACTCAACACAAGGTACAGTTGTGCTTTTGTGCTATTACAAAACTTTGTTGAAAAATAATGGATCCCCCAAAATCACAATACTTGATTCTTTTCCCAATCTATGAATTACTGCACACACACAATTATTCCTTAAATTTTAATTATATGATACATTTATTTTTCAAAATATTTTTCCTTAATTTTCATGATAAAGCCTACTTAACTCCTCTCCCCCACTACTTTCTATGAACTGTTGGTTTTTCTTTCAGATTAATTTATATAAGTGGCCTTTTCCTGGTACCAATTATACTTGTACATTGAGGGCCTCCAGTATATATTAAGGTGA
>NW_028092500.1:0-1031 GCF_014824575.4 Sturnira hondurensis | reverse complement strand
GTTCTGATCGTGTGTCTGCTCCCTGTGTCTCCCCACTAAACTGTGAGCCTTTGGGGCCGCTCCCTGGTGACCCCGGGGCCTAGAGTGGTACTTGCCACATCCTCAGCAGCTGATACACCTTCGTTAAATAACGAGTATTTATTTGCCATCCCTCCTTTGGTGCTTCATGAACCAACCTCACGGTTTACTTCCGACCTGGATTAATCTGACAGACTCAGTGGTGTCCCCACCACATGCCCTTTGCACCTTCTCGGCTCTGTTGTGGCAATCATCTGTGACACGGAGACAAGTCCACAGTCCCCAAATTGTTTGCCTGCAGTGTCAAGTTCAGCGTTCAAAGCCCACGGGCGTAGTTCATGTTGAGCTGGTCCTGGCCTAACACTTCAGCCCTAAGTTCTGCTTTGCTTCAGATTCTTTTTTTAGGAAAAAAAAAAGAGGGCGACTGGAGAAACCCTAGGGTGGGAGCCAAACATGAAGGGAACGCCTCCCTCGTCGATGCTTTGTGTGATTTTGCTGTTTGATGGAGAAAGTCGTCTGAGTGGTGCCCCCACTGTCACTGGGAGTCAGAAAGTCCGGTCGATGGCCCTGAAAACCTCACCCCTATCCCGACATCTTGCTTCTCTGCCCCCTAAAACTCAACACCCAGGTCTCTCTTATCCAGTCAACACCAAATCTTTATTGTCATCAACCAATTTCAATATGCTGAGTTGTCAGCAGTCCTGTAGAAGGTCGATCCAAACCTCTGAGAACTTAAGGCCCAGGAAACAGTGTCCTGAGACCCAGGTGTCAGAGGAGCCTGACCTTGACCCTGGGGCTGAGCACAAGCCCAGGCTCATCCATGACAGCAAAGCCCGAGAGGCCGTCCCCCTCTGGACGCCTTCCTAATGGGGCTGCTGGAGCTCACGACCCTTGCATGGCCCATGCTCTGGGAACCTTGAGTCCCAGGATTCCCTGTGCAAAAGACCCACGTGACTTTCTACGCCCAGCGTGCTCTGATGGTCTGTGGGGTCCTCCATCAGGCGCCCCCCGCC
>NW_028092499.1:0-32672 GCF_014824575.4 Sturnira hondurensis | reverse complement strand
TGTCCTAGCTCATGGTTGTCCCTCTCACTTTTGCAATTGCCCTAATAGCCAATTTTATTTTTAATGCCTCCTAGCATTTGAAAAGTGCTAGACTTCTCAGTGTCCCAAGGAGAGGATCTCCATCAGCACCAGGATTCAGGCTTAAGCCACAAGCATAAACCTCTGTGACCATCAATGTCAGACAATCCCCGGGGCACCAGTTGCAAAAATTGAGGCTTCAGATGAGTATATAAGTTCCTGCCTGGGAGATAATGATCAGTTTCTTGAAGCAGAGGGAGACCACAAAGATGGTGTGCACCTGCCCCCATTTCCTGAGAGTAGGTCTGTCCCTGGGCCCCTTCTATCCCCGAAGCCTGACCCTCAGGTTAAAGCTCTAGGACAGGCAAATGGGCTATTTCACAGAGAGGCTGAGGTTTGTTTCAGTCTGCTGTCTGTGCTGTGCTGTGCTGTAGGGTGGTAGTCTACCAAGAATTGGCTCTGATTGTCACAGTCTATAAAGCCAAGGAGCCACAGCCACCTGGACACCAGCACCAGTGCTCAAAGGGCATCTCCTGGGTGGCAGCTGCAAAGACCAGAGCATCATACACACATGTAAAAGCTCCCCTTGGAAAGATACTAATGCTATAGAGCAGTGATTTTTTGTCTCACGGCACACATAAACAAGTTACTGAAATACTGTGGGACACCAAAACATATATATTTTGCCAATTTGATTCATGCACAGTGATGTTGATTGTTGTGTTGGCTGTTGTTATTTATTTTTTATCCTCACTCTAGGATGTGCTTGCTGATTTTAGAGAGACTGGAAGGGGGCGGGGAGAGAGAGGCAGAGAAACACTGATGTGAGAGAGAAACATCAATAGGTTGCCTCCTCTACATGCCCCACCTGGATGGAACCTGCAACTCAATCATGTGCCCTAACTAGTAATTCAATCGGTGACCTTGCAGCTTATGAGATGATGCTCCAAACAACTGAGCCACACCAACCAAGGATGTTGTCTTTTTTTAACTTGGTAGTCTAAGAAAAAAGAGGTCAATGCCCCTGACTGAATAAATAGTGAGGTATTGCATATTTTAAAATTCTTGCATGGCCAGGTAGTGCCTGCCATAGGCCAAGGTTTTGAGTTTGATTTCCAGTCAAGGTACACGCAAGGAGCAACCAATGAATGAATAAGTGGAACAGCAAATCTGTTTCTCTTTCTCCCCTCAACCTCTTCCTCTTTCTCTGTCTCTCCTCCTCTTCCCCTCTCTCTCTAAAGTCAATTAAAAAGTGTTAAAATTCTTGTGGCACACCAGGGCGCCCTTTGGGGCACAGGTTGAAAGTCATTGTTCACAGCACAGAGGTAGCAAGAAGATGGCATCCACCAGTCTCTGTCTGGATAGCTCTCCAGTGGGCCCTCACGCGTGTCAGGTCAGAGGCCTGCCCCTCAGGCTAATGACCCGAGACAAGCAAAAATCCAAGGAGCATCTCCCACACAAAGTCCTTGATTATTGTCACCACACTGGGCCCTGGAGCAGGTGAGTCCGAGCCCTCCAGTCCTTGAAAAGCAGTTTCTCAGATCATTACAGCCTTGATGTCTTGTGGAGGAAAGCCCTGTAGGTTTTAAAACTTGATGTCTTGGGGGCTTGTCTCTGAGACACAGCCTTAAGAGCTGAGGTGCCAGTTGTGGGGTTCGAACCCTTTGTTCCTCAGGGACAAGCTCCAGGTTTTGAGTTCCCTCCAGACTGCGGGTCATTGTGTTGTGTGTGCAATTTATGTGGATACCATGTCCCAGCCTCTCCTGCCTGCTCAGCTGTGGGCATTCTCTCCTTGACCCAATGTGTAGGAGTCACTTAGCCAGCTTTTAGGTTGTTTTTATTTTTTTTATTTAAAGGTAGTTACTCCATTTGTAACTGTGAATTCAGTATGTTTACAGGAAAAGTGAATTTAGGGCCCTTTTGGGTTGCTATGTTGAACGGGACCATCTTTCTGCTATACATCACTGGGGCTTTAAGGATCTTCACTGAAAATGGATGACATTCTTTCCTGATAAGAAAAAGGAACTTTTATATTAAAGGTATAGAAATCAAAGATTATATTCATCCTGAGTTTCAGTTCCCAAATACCTGTTGCTAATAATACCTTGCACACATATTAAATAATGATGTAAATAAGTGTTTTTCTGCAGAACCTATAATCAGTACATTTGTTAAAACTATGCTTCATTATCTGTTTTCATTCCATATCTCCCTTTTCACTTGTTCTGCTTTGTTACATCAGCCTTTGGTTACGGATAAAAAGTAACAATCATCTTTAGGATCTGTGGTTACTTACACATACCAATTCACATATCTTGTTTTCATACTTTGTTCCATAGATTGAAGAATGTTCTTGTCTTTACATTTAGTCAGATTTAATCAGATGTTTGCACACCTTTTCTGTAAAGAGCCAGATTATTTTGAGTTTGTAAGCTATATGACCTCTTTGGCAACCATCCAGTTCTGCTATGGAAATAGCCGTAGACAACACACAAATGAATAGACATTGCTGACTCCCAATAAAACTTTATTTACAAAAATAATAAGCAGGCCATATTTGGGGTGCCCAACAGATAGCTTTCCTTATTCTCCCAAATATCATAGTCTTTGTCTTAAAAACAGAACTCTAAAATGAAAGGCAGCAAAGAATTATACAAAACTTGCAGTCAAAATTCAGAGATTCTGGTCCCAACAGCACAAACTTACTTGCTGTGTTGTCTTACCTAAGTTACTTAACCTCTCTGAATTTCAACTTCTTCAAAGGCTGTACTACAACTCACAAATGATGGTTATAACTAAGTCATATGATATTTGAAAAGGTTTTCTCCATTTAAAAATTAGCCTGGTTTCCTTCCTGGGCTATTACCATTTGCTTGGAGTCCATCAGTTTAAAAATAAAATTTATTTTTTATTTTAATACACATTAAACTTATCTTCTACTTTATACTTCATCCATCCCACAGAAATATCTATGATGTATTTCTATTATCTTGTCTTTTCATAGTATTGTGGTATGTACTTTCATTTCTTTGTGTCATCTGCCAAACTGAAGATTTAATACTTTACTTCCTTCTTCAGTTCATTGGTAAAAATAATAATGGCAAATATTTACATAGTATATACTATATGTCAGACCCTCCTATTAACTTTACCTATATTAACTTATTATATCCCAATAGCAATCGTTGAGATACACGTGATTATCATCCCATTTTACAAATTGGGAGATGGGGCACACAAGTGTTAAATACCTTCTCTAATGTAAGTAAGTGGTATGAGGAGAGACTCCCAAAACCTTAGAACTATCTTCTGGAGGGTGGGCCCTTTGTAGTACAGGCTTCTCCCACTAGGGGAGTGTTCTAGGAATACATCTGTATCAGTGTCCCAGCTGGTGTTGTTGTGAGAGTCTGCGTTTGGCTTCCATGAATTTTTTTAAGACTCTTTTGATGCATGTTCCAGTTTCATGCTGGGTGATTGACCAGTTGAACTGTCCACATTACACTGAGTGTCCAGCAGTGTTTTTTTTAATAGAAATGTTGGCACTTTCAGTTTGTACTTCCCAAAGTCTGGGTTCAGCGGTTTTTAACCAAAAATGGCATGACCCCTGTGCCCCATCCTCTCTATTTACTTGATCTCTCCCCAAGAGACTTTGTTTTTGTTGTTTTCCTCAATGAAAATTGTCCTCAAAGGGAAACATTTTGCTGGTGTGGAAGAAGTGAAAGAAAATATATCAAAAGTACTAAAAAGCATCAAAACCCAGGAGTTCAAAAACTGTTTTTATCCTTTTATATTGTTGTGCAAATACAGTTGTCCCATTTCCTTCCCATTACTCTCTGCCCCTCCCACCACCATGTATTTGTCCATGGGCCTGTTATACACCGTCCCTGGTGACCCTTCCCCTTCATTGTCGCATTATCCCCTCCCTTTTCCCTCTGGTTACAAAAACTGTTTTGGGCAGTGCAAAAGAGGCTCAGTAGGTGTATTGCATCATATAGAGAGTACCTAAAAGGTGACTGAAGTTTACACATGTAAGAATAAATGCACAATTTTTCAAAAATAAATTCTGTGGGGCTTTTTTTTTGATACCCCCTCATATACTTGAGTTTAAACCTAGGCAGTCTAGTACCAGAGGCCGAGTTTTTAAGAATTACGTTATTTTTCTTCTCATAAAGTTGGTTTAATATTGATCTCTGGAGAGACCAACCTTAACTTTCTTTTTTAAATTTTTTATTTCCTTATATATTTTTTAATTATTTTACTGTCGTTCAAGTACAGTTGGCTACATTTATCCCTCACCTCTCCCCCCAACCCCAGACATACCCAACTCCCTCCTCTTCTTCCACCCCACCTCGGTTTTGCCCATGTGTCCTTTATAGTTGTTCCTGAAAACCCTTCCCCCCTTCCCCACATTATCCCCTCCCACACCCCTCTGGTGACTGTCAGATTGTTCTTAATTTCAATGTTTCTCATTATATTTTTAATCAATGCTTAGAAGTGGGGTGAATGAAGAACCTTTTCCTAGATGATACTTGAGAGGCCTTTGCCTTCCTAGAATGTAGAAAGGATGTACTCCAATCTTTTTATATCAAAGTTTTGTACTTTTCATGTATTTCCCAAACATTTAATTTTCTCCTTTTAAGAATTGTCTTTTTTCTATTTGTTTTTTGACTTGTACTGTCTCTACAATACTTGAATTACTAGTGTAGGAGAAGGTTTATGTCTATAATTATTAATTTATACTCTAGTATTTAAATGTATTTATCTTATTTTATTATTTTCATCCTTAAAATGGAAGAAGATTGTATCTTGGGCCTCAGTTTGAATTAAATAGCCTTATCACACTTCTTAAGTGTGCGTCTTTATGNAATCCTACAAGA
The DNA here is from genome assembly GCF_014824575.4 of Sturnira hondurensis. NCBI lineage: Eukaryota > Metazoa > Chordata > Mammalia > Chiroptera > Phyllostomidae > Sturnira > Sturnira hondurensis. Next base: position 27,777 of record NW_028092499.1, on the reverse strand, counting down.
CTATTCCCTTGGCCTGACGATCTCATTCTGAGAATCCCAGAAGTCTAATGCATAGCTTGGTCACCACCTTCTACTATAGGTAATTAGCCACCTCTCTCAAAATAGCAGTGTTTTATATAGCCTCTTGTCTTAGGGCAGGTGGGTGAAAGTATGTGGGCAATGCTTGTGCACAGGAGAAAATTTGGGTTGTGGAACTTCTCTGACTCCCTGACCATGTTGCCAGTTAGGTAGGTGTTGGTGATGAAGAGGGGGAACCCTGTTGGGCTATGCTCTATGCCAAGAGGAATCTTCTAGTTTCCTTGCTTCCAGAGAGGAAAATGTAACAAAATGAGTTGGAGCAGAAATTATATAGTCATGAAGTTTCAGGGCAAAGTGTAGAGAAAAGCACAAAGAAAGTGAAGTTGATTTTTAAAATGGGATTCCAGGTAGAAGAATAAAGATATAGGAGAAAGCGTGGTTATCATAGGCTGATAATTATGATCCCTGCTTTTAAAATCTCTGATCCATATTCCACTTTCTCTGCATATCAGCTCGTCTTTGACTTCACTTGCTGCATTGGCCAGAGTGAAATTTGGTCAAGCAATTTCAATGTGACCTTTAGCACCCATGGGTTTGTCTCTTTCAATATTCCATTGTGCTCATATGTCAAACAAATGTACTTTTCTGAAATTCTCATTAAGTTCCTAAGCATGCCTGAATGGTGTCACAAATGTATTCCAGCTAGTGGTTGTCCAAGTTGATGATGCTCACCTTCAAGAAGCTTTTTTACAGTCCCTGGGAAACTTTATTTATCTCAACTGTTTATAGATTTCTGCCACTCTACACATTTTCTACATGAAGCATATTCCATTATTTTCCCACTATTTCCTCCAAAACCTCCTTGTCTCTTTTACTGAAACTGTTTGTCATTTGTAATTTTGTTTTCTCTACTTTGTTGTTACTTTTTACCTCCTTACCATCTTGATTCTCTTATTACTATCTGACTTCACCTGCTCCTTTTAATGCCACCAATAATAAGTATCCCAGCCCTAAGTCCCTGCCTTCTTCTTAGTCTCTACCTTTCGATCACTCTGTATCATATGAGAGTGACAGCTATTACTTCTTTCACATTTCTTTTCCCCTTGTTTCTCATTGTTGTGCACAGAAACAGGGCTTTTGAAGGCAGGTGATATGTAAAAATACATATAATGGAAAGAAAGACGTGGATGATGTAGATAGTACAAGGCAAAAGTTGGAGTGGTCCTCGAGTGCACAGGAGGGAGGAGTTACAACAAAGGAGGTGAAGATTGGCTACATCTTTGTTACTTTAGCTTTAGAAGGGAAAGGACACATTTTCTCTTATGCCCTCTTAAGATAGAATTCTGAATCCATTGTTTTGACAAGTGATAGGGCGGTCAGTTTTGTTTACTGTTGTTCTTGCCTGGTATATTTACCTTTTGGCTTCTAAAATAAGTGAACATGGTCAATGCTGTACCATTATTCTGTACTCTGACACAGAGTTGTGCTGTAGAGAAGAACAAGAAAAAATTAATTCTTTTCTTTTTAATGTATTTTATTTATTATGCCATTACTGTTGTCCCATTCCCCCCTTCATTCCCCTCCACCCTGCACACCCCTCCCCAACCATTCCCCCCTTTTCATTCATGTCCAGTGTCACAAGTTCTTTAGATTCTGTATTTCCCATAGTATTCCTGCCCTCCCCCCTATTTTCTACCTATCGTCTATGCTACTTATTCTCTGTACCTTCTCCCCCTTTCTCCTCCTCCCACTCCCCTGTTGCTAACCTTCCATGTGATCTCCATCTCTATGTTTCTGCTCCTGATCAAGCTGTCCTCTTAGATTACTTTTGTTTTAGGTGTGGTTGTTAATAACTGTGAGTTTGCTGTCCTTTCACTGTTCATATTTTTATCTTCTTTTTCTTAGATAAGTCCCTTTAACATTTTATATAATAAGGGCTTGGTGATGATGAGCTCCTTGAATTTGACCTTATCTGAGAAGCACTTTATCTCTCCTTTCATTCTAAATGAAAGCTTTGCTGATTAAAGCAATCTTGGCTGTAGGTCTTTGGATTTCCTGACTTGGAATACTTCTTTCCAGCCCCTTCTTGCCTGTAAGGTCTCTTTTGAGAAATCTGCTGACAGTCTGATGGGAACTCCTTTGTAGGTGACTGTCCCCTTATCTCTTGCTGCTTCTAGGATTCTCTCCTTCATTTTAATCTTGGCTAATGTAACTATGATGTGCCTTGGTGTGATCCTTCTTGGGTCCAACTTCTTTGGGACTCTCTGAGCTTCCTGGGTTTCCTGGAAGTCTATTTCCTTTGCCAGACTGGGGAAGTTCTCCTTTATAATTTGTTCAAATAAGTTTTCCACTTGTTACTCTTCCGCTTCCCCTTCTGGTACCCCTATAATTCGGATGTTGGAATGTTTAAAGATGTCCTGAAGGTTCCTAAGGCTCTCCTCATTTTTTTTTTTTTTTGAATTCTTGTTTCTTCATTCTTTTCTGTTTGGTCATTTTTTTTTCTTCCTTCTGGTCCTCTCCCTTGATTTGAGTCCCAGATTTGTTTCCGTCACTATTGGTTTCCTGTGCATTTCCCTTCATTTCAATTGGTTTGGCCTTCATTTGTTCCTCTAATTTGTGACTAAAATCAACCAGTTCTGTAAGCATCCTGATCACCAGTATTTTGAACTGTGTATCTGATAGTTTGGCTATCACTTGGTCGCTTAGAATTATTGGTTCTGGGGCTTTGAGTTCTTCTTGAGCCTTAATGTTTTGGTCTGTTAACACTTGTTACGTATGAGGGGCGGAGCCTTAGGTGTTCACCAGGGCAGGGTAACCCAGTTGCTGGGTTGTGGTGCTGTGTGTGAGGGCGGGGTCAGAGCAGGGCAATGGCATTTGTTCTGCTCTCTCTCAGATTTCAGTCCCCTCTGCTGCTTCCCGCAAGCAAATTGTGCTGGTTCCCTGGTGCTGGTTCCCTGGTATGTGGGCCTGTGCACCCTCTAGGAGCCTGTTGGTCTCCAACAAACTCTCTGTGAGCCCGGGAGCTTCTCCCAGCACTTTGACCCCAAGAGTTTTCCAATTGGTGCTTTTAGACTTTAATTCCCATAGATGGGGCAGTAGCCTGCACAGTCTGTCTCACTGCTCGCTCCTTCGCCTGATTTATCTGCTAACAAATGTGTGACCACAGTCAGCCAGCCACCTTGCACCCTCACTGGGTCTGCCCATTGCCACCCCACCTCTGGGATCTGCCAATGGCCACCTGTGCGCCAGGGTCAGTCTGGTCCCGCTTTTCCCTGCACAACTCCGTTCCACCAGCCGCTGACTCCACCCATTTTACCAGTCGGGATGAATGGTTTCTTGTTGTCAGACTTCGGTACAGTTCAATTTTCCATGTTTTGGTTGTGTTTTTGTCCCTAAAACTTTGTTGTCTTTAAACTTGATTGTGTAAGGAGACACAGTGTTTCCACCTACGCTTCCATCTTGGCTGAAAGTCAAGAAAGAATTTTTAAATTGTAAAAGACAGAAAACTGTATTTGAACAACAATTATATATATGAAATTTTTAAATTCTGGATTAAAAGACAGAAGTTACCTTTATTAGCTATATAATTTGGTTTAATATTGTACATAGATAGGAACTATGTAGTAATAACAATACAGTTTATTGCCATTCTGAGGATTCAGTCAAATAATATGCAAAATGACTGATTTCCAAAATCACTTTATTTTCACTACTTTAAAATACTTTTTGTTTTTAAAGAAATTTGAAAACTTAGGTGAAATGGACAAATTTCTACAAAAACATAATCTTCCAAAACTGAATGAAGAAGAAGCAGAATCTCCAACAGACCAATAATGGCTGATGAACTTGAAGAAGTAATCAAAAAGCTTCTGACACACAAAAGCCCTGGACCAGAAGGTTTCACAGGAGAATCTTACAAAGCATTTAAAGAAGAGGTAACCGCCACCCTTCAGGGATTATTCCAAAAAAAAATTGAACAAGATGGAAGACTCCCAAACTCCTTTTATGAAGGAGCATTATCCTAATCCCAAAAGCAGATAAAGACATACCAAAAAAGGAAATTGCCGTGCCAATATTGCTGATGAACATAGACGCTAAAATCCTCAACAAAATATAGGCAAACCACATTCAGCAATACATTAAAAAGATGACACACAATTGTAGGGGTCCGGTTTGTTTTGGTCTGGCAAACGTGACTCAGCTCTGTATGAAAAGCCTAGAGAAGCGAGCTGGTAGACAGGAGCCAGACCTTCAAACAAATTTTTCCCATGGGAATCAGGCCTAGAAAATGCATACAGACTATTATGGCTTACTTTTGCTAAAACTTCATCACCCTGGTGTAAAAGAACAAATCTGTATTATCTATCTAATTATCTGTATTATCTATCTAATTTCCAAAGCCTGTGTGAATTTTCCCAAGGACAAAGCTGATCAGCTCACTGCCTTTCCCTTCCGCATATTATTTTCAATTCCTTGAGTGCACCTAAAATGTAGAAAACCATATTCTATGTAATAGATAACAAATCCTTCTTTGATGTAAAACCCAAGAAAAACAATAAAAGTCTGTCTAGGTGGAAAATAAAAATAAATAAATAAAATACTTTTTATTTAAAAAAAAAACTCAAAAATTCTGTCCTCAAGGTTTTAAAAACACTTTGCTGTATTTTCAAATGATGAGTATATGCTACTGAAGTCCTCATAAAATTATTTTTAAAATTACTTTAAATTTTGCTATGGAATGCATTTCAGTCACTATGTAATAAAAAGAGGTCTAGAATGTGGTAGAAAGCCTCTTTGTCAAGAGAAAATTACAAACCTCTTATTTCCTCTCATTAACAGCCTCCCTGCTTAGTCACCCTGGGAAAACCTAACAGGTCATAGGCAATGACCCTCCAGGACAAGCATTCTCAGTTTGGCAATCCCAGATCTCTGGAGCATCACTTGGTCATCGTCCTCAGGGACTGCAATTAACTTCCTTTCTTACTGTGACACTGTTTTACACAGCTATTTGTGTGTGTGTCTGTAATGACACTGAGTAGGATCTGGTTGAGTCTTGAGGGGACTAACACCGAATCTTAGCAATAATGATGTCTTAATCCCCTTGGCAAATCAGGCAGGTGAGGGAATAAAAACAGTGAAAAATCAGAAAACAACATTTCTCTGTTCTGAGGACAGAGATGGTTTTGGTAATGTGTAACAATTTTCTCTGGTCAGATGTGCTCCTTTACAGCAGTGTCTCAATGGGGCTTCTCTTTCTTGTCCCTTCTTTCCAGTTTATCCATGGCCCTGAAACAAGTCACATTCCTTAAGCATGGGTCTCATTGATTCCTTGCTCCCAAGTCTTTGCTTTCTTTTTTTGAAACAATGCTCAATTATACTAAGTTAGAGGCTGAGGTCAGGTTTGGTGTTTTTGTTTTTTTTTAATGAGTCTGAGCTTTCTTTCTCATTGCTCCATTGTTCTTTTAAGCAATTTCCAATCTCCAGGCAACTTGCACTTCTGACCATTATCCCAGAGTATCTTGGACTTACTTGTCATTTCTCACATTGTCATCTGCTTGATATGATTCTTCCAAATTTATCTTTAAATATTATAGTAGCCCTTCTTGGAGCCACATTTACCACTTCATCTTCTCTGATCACCAGAGTTGTAGTTTGCTTCTTCCACTTTGCTCGGGTAGTCCTGCCTGTGGCATTCATTTTACTGTGCCTGCTGGATATTTATTGATGATGTTAGATATGCACTGTCTTTCTAAGCAACTAACACAGAACAGATACTCAATAAATACATTTTAATTAATCAAAGAAATAAGAACGCATGGTAGAACAGGAATAAATAGAACTAAGAGTACATTGGCCTGAGTTACCAGCTGTCTCCAAAAGTGACTGTTTGACATGCTTAAACTGTCTATGCATTTTACATTTGTCCAGGGTTACCAAGCACTATGGCTAAACAATGTTAAGTGGATCTTGGCAAAAAGATGGTAGTTTGGTAACTTTTTTTCACAAAAATCTTATTTACTGAGAGGCAGGTATTTGAGAATTTGCCTCCTTTGGAAATTCCATGAGCAACCCTCCCCCAACCCCTGCCAAAATTACAAATAAACAGTGTTATCTGAGTTGGTCAGGAAAGCATCACAATAATTTTTGAGAGAATTTATCTATAGCTTTGGCTTCAGGGGGAGGAGAAGTTGGGGAAATGACACAGTATGAGTGTGTGTCAGAGCACAATCTTCTTACAAAGCAAGCTCTGAACAGCATCTTCACTGAGGAGCAAAATAATTCTATGGCAAATATTCCTAATGAAGAGCTTTAAGTCACTGGACACCAGCACAGACATGAAAACCTATCTTAAAAGCAGCTCCACCTAATTATTTCAGAATGGTGGATTCAGAACTTTAAAACTTTTAATACTTGGAATTGAAATCTGGGACATACAGCTAGCTGGTCCTTCCCATGTACCAGGTACCATTTATTGGGCTCCACATTGTGGTCGGTACTGTGTCAGGTGTGTTACATTTATCATGTCACCTAGTTCCCATCACACCCTGCAGGGGAAGTGTTATCTCCTTTTGCAAATGAAGAAACTGAGGCTCTGAGGGGTTCAGGAACTTTCTCATGTTCATATAGAAAGTAAATAGTAAAATGGGAGGGAGGTGGGGAGCATGGGGCGGGAGGCGGGCAGGGTTGGGAATATAAGACAGAAAGCTGTACTTGAACAAGAATTAAATTAAAAAATTATTTTAAAACAAAGAAAGTAAATAGCAGAGCCTGGCTCATAAAACAAACCTGATGTACTTCAAAGCCCAAGCTACTCACAGCTCCACTGTAGGCTTCTCAAATCAGAGTAGCAGCAACAATGTGTTTACCTTGATATTTGTACTGCATTTTGAAAAGCAAATTTTCCATCCATTACTATGCACAGAAATTGTGTGAGCCTGGCTGGACAGTTACTCAAGGAGTTTACCTTTGGGAACTGAATCACTAGAGGTGGGAGCTGGATCCTCCTACTTACTTTTATCTGAACCCTTCTGAACTTTGTTCCTCTGTCCTTGTGTGCTTCCCTTTTTACTCCCCTTTTTAGTATCATAGTGCACATCTCTTCTAATTTTTTTCCTTGTGTCTTTTTTATTTTCATATTCTCTTTCCACTTTTTCTCTTATTCCTCTCTACCTCATAACAGTGACAAGCTTCATGAAAATGAACTGAGTGTTGGATGTAGTTTCAGAGAGGAAAGTGTCCTCCTATCTCTAAGCAAGATGTATGTTACAGAGGGTGGGGTGCCTCTGGATAGAGATTATTAGTTATGATTACTATCAATTTTGAGATGAGTTATATTTTATTCTTCTTTGCATGTGGAATCTACTTGAAAAGCTGCTGATGAGAGGAGAGGATTGGAGTCTCCTCTCATTCTGCAAGTATTTATTAACTTTCACACCTAGTTATAAACTCTGGATGATATACAAATAAAATTTTCAATCATTATGTGAATAGCAGAAGACCATTCATTATAGATCAAGGTGTTTACCACTCATATTTAAAAGAATAGGTCTCATTCCATCCTCTCCCTGAAATCCTTGACCTCTCCAGAGGATACTGTCCTTTCTTTGAAAATCTATTGCTGTTTGTTGCACGTTCAACAAATAATTTTTCTTTATTTGCTGTCAGTCTGCCCTATAAACCCATGCCTATGATTTTATTTTACTCATCAGCTTATTTGGTTCATTAGATTCCACATATGAGTGAGATCATATGGTATTTGTTCTTTAGTTCTTTTTCTGGACTTTATACCTTGATTATCATCCTTTATCAGTTACAGACACACATACTGTCTGGCTCTTTTCACCCAGTTTTTATTTCTGCTATTCTTTTATCCATTCCTAATGTATTTTCAAAAAGAAAAGAGACAACTTTCACGTGGCACGGTTCTTATCTTTGGTGATCCAAAGTGTGTGTGTGTATGTGTGTGTTTACACACTAGAGGAGATTGTTTAAACTTATCACATATTTTATGAGAAATTGAGGGGTTTTTGGAAAGCGAGTATCATTTGTAAAGTAAAATGATTTTTTCCATTTTGAAACACATCAAAGGCCCCTTTTAAAATTACTAATTGACACCTTGTGTTTCTGTGGATGACAGGATTTTCTTGTGCAAATATTACTTTGTGTAGTTAAATAATAACTGCAGGAAGAAGGCTTGGGATCCTGTGATAACTCCTGTGTGATAACACAAAACATATTGTTAACATTAATCTTACTGAATTATAATTTACTTTCTTGACTCCAGAGTTATTCTTCAGACCCATTAATTTCTTCATTCAACAAGTGGAAAGCATTCATTAAGTGACTGTGTCACTATTGGCGATTCTGATGGAGGTGGGGGTTACTCATATGAGCCAGACAGGATTCCTGTTCTCAGAAACTGCATTTTAACTGGAGAGACATAAATTTTTATAATTGTGAGAGGCAGAATGAAATAAATGCAAACTACATGGAGGGAATGTAGAAAAGGGCAGAGGTGGGAATTTTCACACATGACAAAACATTTCTGCTGGGACGTTGAGAATTGGATTTTGTGATTTAGAGAATAGAATAAGAGAAATTTTGAAAGTTCAAATAAATAAAACTTTTAAAGGCTAATTGAACAATATGAGTAACAACAGGGACTTTGGGAAGCTATATGCTGTGCATTAGAAGTTGTTAAGTGGCCATACAAATGGCTGCACTAATATCAATTCATAAGAAATCATAGTCAAAAGCACTTGAAGATAAACATATGTTACTGAAGTAGAACACACTGGGTAGGAGAATATAAAAATTACTCATGATAATACTGGAAGAAAGAAGACAGGAAATAGGTCCAGAGATGGAACTAAGTTAGTAGTTTGGAAAACCATAATGTCTTTTGGGAACCAGCTGACTCTTCTAAGTAGAGGTCCAATGTGCCTGTAATGGATGTTATTTGGCTGTGTGAGATGTTAAACTTAAGATTGTTTTCATGGACTGACGCCTTTTTTTTTCTTGAACACTAATACTTGCCTACACATTTTGTTTTTCATTTCCTTCCTTCAGGTAACCTAAAACTGACCCTGGTTTCTGAGACAATGAATGGAATGAATCACTCTATAGTATCAGAATTTGTGCTTTTGGGACTCACCAATTCATGGGGGATTCAGCTCCTCCTTTTTGTCTTTTCCGTTTTGTTCTATTTCACAAGCATAATGGGAAACCTTGGCATTATGTTCACAGTAACTTTGGATCCTCATCTGCACTCCCTCATGTATTTCCTCCTGGCTAACCTGTCAGTCATCGATATGATTTCTTGCTCAGTCACAGCCCCTAAAATGATTTGCGACATTTTTAAGAAGCACAAAGCCATCTCTTTTTGTGGATGTATTACTCAGATCTTCTTCAGTCATGCTGCTGGGGGCACTGAGATGGTACTACTGATTGCCATGGCCTTTGACAGATATGTGGCCATATGCAAACCTCTCCACTACCTGACTATCATGAGTCCAAGATTATGCCTGTACTTTTTAGTCAGTTCCTGGGTTGTTGGTTTTATCCACTCATTGTTTCAATTAGTTTTTGTGGTAAACTTGCCCTTTTGTGGCCCTAATATATTGGATAGTTTTTACTGTGACCTTCCCCGGCTCCTCAGACTTGCCTGCACAAATACCCAAGTCCTGCAGTCCATGGTTAGTGTTAATAGTGGGCTTATTTCTGTGGGATCTTTTGTCTTACTGGTCATTTCCTACATTTTTATTCTAGTCACTGTTTGGAAACGCTCTCCAGGGGGTTCATTCAAGGCCCTCTCCACTTTGTCATCTCATATCACTGTGGTAGTTTTGTTCTTTGGGCCACTGATGTTTTTCTACACATGGCCTTCTCCCACATCACACCTGGATAAATATCTTGCTATTTTTGATGTATTAATCACTCCTTTTCTGAATCCACTCGTCTATACATTCAGAAACAAAGAGATGAAAGTGGCAATAGTGAGATTGTGCACTCATCTTCTTCATTACTGGAAGATTTTGTAAATGGGTTGGCTTTGGTGACATGAAACTATGGGGTCTCCCTCATGCTGGTTGCACAGAAAACATTATGCAATTTCAGAGAAACACTCAAGACGTAGGTGATACTATATTCCTAGAGAGCTAGTATCTATTAAATTGTGGTATCCATTTCAATGTTAAATTAGAAATGATATCATTACTTGACATTCTGTATATCAAAGTGTTAGAGATGAAATCATATGTGTTTTCTAACTTACACAGTCTAAGAGAGTGCCATGTAATTGAGCACATAATATTGTATGTTTTCCTATTTTGGACAGATTATTCTGTGGATACATGGACTATGCATACATATTATTTTTATCTATTTACTACCTACCTATTTTGATTTAATTTTCCCCTACTCTGTTTGTTTCTTACTTCCCCAGTATCAACATATTTTGCCTCCTTATCCAGCTTTTCTCTCTCTGTCAGTACAGGAAATTGTTAATTCTATATTAGAATTCTGAATTTAAAGCTACAATGGGTATTGTTCTAAACCGAGTACTGAGGGGTGGGTGACTGGAATTTGTCCAAAGGCAAACAGCCAGAAATCACCAGAGATCACCAGGCACCAAAAACTGTCTCTGGTTGCTCCTAGGTCAGTGTCCTTGCATGTTCAAATCAAATTTGTATTTGAATTCCTACTCATACTTCACTCTTTCAACTTTTTCCTGTAAGTCTATTTGTGAGGGGATTTTTACACTGTCCATTTGTATTCCCCGCTTTTAATAATTTTTAATTACCATTTAGCAATACTTTATCAATTCTAAATAATTTCTTAATTTATACCGCTACCATTCATTTTCTTCGTAAGCACCTAACAAAGCCAAATTTTAAACCATTGTGTTAATTATGAAGAAAATGTTTAAAACTCATTATTAAGAGTACTTCTTTTGCCTACAGTGGTGTTCAGAGAGATCTTTTATTAAATTCTATTTTTTATGCCTGAAGTTCCTCTCAAATACAATTAATGATGGTCTCTTTTGTGTGTGGAAACAATGTGATTAATTAATTGTATATTCTGCTTAAATAAGTCACAAATTGTGCTTCTCCCAGAAAAATAAATTTAAAATATTTCACCAGAAGATGGAGGTGTAGGTGGAAACACTGTACCTCCTCCCACAACAAGTTTGTGAACAACAAATATTTAAAAACCAGAACTCAACCAGAACAGAGAGAAAATTGAACTGGACCAAAGTAAGACAACAATGATCCATTCATCCAGACTGGTAAGCCAGGTAGAGTAGGGTCGATCAGGAAAAACCAGCCAGACGAACACAGGCATGCAGGCAGCAGTTGGCAAATCCCAGGCATGGGGTGGCAATGGGAAGATCCAGTGAAGGCATAAGGCATCTGGCTGACCGCGGTCACACATTTGCACACAGATAAACCAGGCAAAGGAGTGAGCAGTGATATAGACCACGCAACCCAGGGCCCCAGTGCCAGGAAATAATGCCTAAAAGGACCAATTGGAAAAGCTTTTGGGGGTTGAGGTGCTGGGAGAGGCTCCCAAGTTCACAGAGAGTTCATTGGAGAGACCCACAGGATTCTGGAGGGAGCACAAGCCCACACATCAGGGAACTAGCACCAGAAACCCCAATTTGCTTATTGGAAGCAACAGAAGGGGCCGAAATCTGAGAAAGAAAAAAAAAAACAGCATTGATCCTCTCTGACCGTGCCCCCACATACAGCATCACAAACCACCAACTGGGTCTCCACACCATGGTGAATACCTAAGGGTCCACCCCTCATACACAACAAGTGCAAACAGATCAAAACATGGCTCAAGAAGTACAGCTTAAAGCCCCAGAGCCAATACTTCTAAGCGAATAAGAGATAGACAACCTATCAGATGAACAGTTCAAAATACTGGTGATCAGGCTGCTGACAGAACTGGTTGATTTCAGTCACAAATTAGAGGAACATATGAAGGCTAAACTAATTGAAATGAAGGGGAATGCACAGGAAACCAATAGTGATGGACAGAAAACTGGGACTCAAATCAAGGGAGTGGACCAGAAGGAAGAAAGAAACAACCAAGAAGAGAAGGAAGAAACAAGAATTCAAAACAATGAGCAGAGGCTTAGGAACCTCCAGGACATCTTTAAACATTCCAAAATCTGAATAATAGGGGTAGCAGAAGGGGAAGAGGAAGAGGAACAAGTGGAAAACTTATTTGAACAAATATTAAAGGAGAACTTCCCCAATCTGGCAAAGAAAATAGACTTCCATGAAATCCAGGAAGCTCACAGAGTCCCAAAAAATTTGGATCCAAGAAGGAACATACAAAGGCACATCAATATTACATTAGCCAAGAATAAAGTGAAGGATAGAATTCTAGAAGCAGCAAGAGATAAGGGGACAGACACCTACGAAGGAGTTCCAATCAAACTGGCAGCTGATTTCTCAAAAGGGACCCTACAGGCAGGAACAGGCTGGAAAAAAGTATTCCAAGTCATAAAATCCAAAGACCTACATCCAAGATTGCTTTATTCAGCAAAGATTTCATTTAGAATGGAAAGTCAGATAAAGAGCTTCTCAGATAAGGTCAAGTTAGAGGAGTTCATCATCACCAAGGTCTTATTATATGAAATGTTAAAGGGACTTATAAAAGAAAAAGAAAAAAAAAGCAACAGTGAAAAGACAGCAAACTCACAGTTATTAACAACCACACCTAAAACAAAAGCAAACTGCCCTGGCTGGTGTAGCTCAGTGGATTGAGCGCAGGCCTGCGAACCACACGATCGCAGTTCCATTCCCAGTTAGGGCACATGCCTAGGATATTTCTCTCTCTCTCTCTCTCTCTCTCTCCCTCTCTCTCCTTCTGTTCCCCTCTAAGATAAATACATTAAAAAATTAATAATAAATAAATAAAAGGACAATACTAGTAAAACAAAAAAAGCAAACTAAGATGACAGCTAGATCGGGAGCAGAAACATAGAAATGGAGCTCACATGGAGAGTTAGCAACAGGAGAGTTGGAAGGAGAAGGGGGGAGAAGGTACAGAGAATAAGTAGCAAAGACGGTAGGTAGAAAATAGACAGGGGGGAGGACAAGAATAGTCTGGGAAATGTAGAATCTAAAGAACTTGTGACACATGGACATAAACTAAAGAGATGGAATGGTGGGGGAGGGGCTTTTCAGGGTAGAGGGGAATGAAGGGGGGAATAGAACTACTATAATGGCACAACCAATAAAATATATTAAAAAAATAAACAAAAATATTTCACCAAATAGGAAATAAATATTTAAAAATATGTGTGTGGGTTTCCTTTTTCCAGAAGTTGTACAGTCTAACCCTAACTATTGTTTTAAGTATTTCACCTTGAATTTTATGATGCGGATATTCTAATTATCCTTGTTTTACGAAGGAAGGATCTGAAGCACAAAGATGTTTAATGTTCTCAAGGTCACAATTGTCCAAAACTGAATCAGGAAGAATTACAGAACCTGAATAAAAAGATCACAGTTAATCAAATTGAAGCAGTCACCAAAATCTCACAACAAACAGAAGTACTGAACTGATGGCTTCACAGGTAAATTTTAGGAAACATTCAAATAACTAACAACTCCTCTTCTAAAACTATTCTAACAAATTCAAGAGGACGGAGGTCTCCCAACATCATTTGTATGCCGGAAACCTGTATGATTATCAGTTCCTCAATAAATCAATAAAAATCTCCTCACGGTCTATTAAATAAAAAGCCTGGATATAAAATCTTACTGTTTAGACCCAGGATCTGTTATCTGAACTTCTGCACTCTAAGGAATCTCTGGTAATAGTACAATAACTTGTTTAATTGAAAACAATTCCTTCTGGCCAAGATGAAGGCATAGGTGGAAACACTGTGCCTCCTCGCACAGCCAAGTTTAAAGACAACAAAGTTTTAGTAACAAAAATGAAACAAAAACACAGATAATTGAACTGTAGGGAGGTTGGACAACAATGAACCATTCAGCCAGACAGATAAGAGGGGTGGGGTCAGTGGCAAAGTGGGGTCAGGCAGGAAAGATTGGCCAGACCAGCCCTGGGGTGGTAGTTGGCGGAACCCAGGCGTGGGGTGGCAATGAACAGACACAGTGAGGGCACAAGGCAGCTTGCTGACTGGGGTCACACATTTGCATGCAGATAAACCAAGCAAAGGAGCGATCAGTGAAACAGGCTGCTTAGGCTAGGACCCCAGCAACGAGAATTAGAGCCTGAAACCACCAATTGGAAAGACTTTTGAGTTCAAGGTGCCGGGAGAGGCTCCCAGGCTCACAGAGACTATGCTGGAGAGACCCACAGGGTTCTGGAGGGTGCACAGGGCCACACACCTGGGAGCCAGCCCTGAGGGGCTGAGACCAAGGGGCCTGGTTGGCTTGTAGAAAGCAGGAGATTGAGCCAAACTCCAAGAGAGAGCAGAACAAATGCCAATACCCCTCTCTGACCCCACCGCACATGCAGCATCACAACCCAGCCACCTGGGTTGCCACACCCTGGTGAAAACCTAAGGCTCCGCCCCTCATACTTAACAGGTGCAAACAGACCAAATATGGCTCAAGAACAGCTAAAAGCCACAGAGCCAATAATTCTAAGTGACCCAGACATAGCCAACCTCTCAGATACACAGTTCAAAATACTGGTGATCAGGATGCTCAAAGAACTGGTTGATTTTAGTCACAAATTAGATGGACATATGAAGGCTAAACTAATTGAAATGAAGGGAAATGAACAGGAAACCAATAGTGATGGAAAGGAAACTGGGACTCAAATCAAGGGAGTGGACCAGAGGAAGAAAAAAATGAACAAACAGAAAAATATGCAGAAACAAGAATTCAAAAAAAGGAGGAGAGACTTAGGCATCTTCAGGACATCTTTAAATGTTCCAACATCCGAATTATGGGGGTGTCAGAAGGGGAAGAAGAAGAGCAACAAGTGGAAAACTTATTTGAATAAATACTAATGGAAAACTTCCTCAATCTGGCAAAGAAAATAGACTTCCAGGAAATCCACAAGCTCAGAGAGATCCAAAGAAGTGGGACCCAAGAGGGAACACACCAAGGCACATCAATATTACATTAGCCAAGATTAAAATGAAGAAGAGAATTCTAGAAGCAACAAGAGATAAGAGGAGAGTCACCTACAAAGGAGTGCCCATCCAACTGTCAAGCTGATTTCTCAAAAAACATCTTACAGGCAAGAAGGGGCTGGAAAGAAATATTCCAAGTCATGAAATCCAAAGACCTACATCCAAGATTGCTCTATCCAGCAAAGCTTTCATTTAGAATGGAAGGGCAGATAACCAGCTTCTCCGATAAGGTCAAGTTCAAGTGGTTCATCATCACAAAGCCCTTATTATATGAAATGTTAAAGAGACTTATATAAGAAAAAGAAGATTAAAAATATGAACAGTAAAGGACAGCACACCCACAGTTATTAACAACCACACCTAAAACAAAAGCAATCTAAGAGGACTACTACATCAGGAGCAGAACCATAGAAATGGAGATCACATGGATGGTTAGCAACAGCTGAGTGGGAGGAGTAGAAGGGGGTAGAAGGTACAGAGACTAAGTAGCATAGACGGTGGGTAGAAAATAGACAGGGGGGAGGGCAAGAATACTAGGGGAAATATAGAGTCTAAAGAACTTGTGAAACATAGACATAAACAAAAGAAGAGGAATGGTGGGGGAGGGGGTTTTCGGGGGGTGGAATGAAGGGGGGAAATGGGACAACTGTAATTGCCTAATCAAAAACATATACTGAAAAAAAGAAAACAATTTCTATTTGTGGCCTTCCCCACAAATGGGGACCGCATCACCCCCAAATGGAGGAGAAAACCCATCCTGGTTTATGAATAGTTATGCATGTCATGTTGATAGCAGATGTAAGCAAATCACCAAGCCATTAAATTCTCCTCAGAGATTGCCTTGAAGAATAGTGATGAAGGAAAATCTTTCTAGTGGAAAGAACCTCAGGCGGTACCTTTACTTATGCACTTTCTTTGGAAGGAAAGATGACTTGTGGTACATAAATTACTAACTTGTGGGCAGGCCTAACTGCTTGTTTAGTTGTTCAGGGCCTAAGAAAGAATGAGCTCATGAAATATTGGAGTTCTGGGGAGAGAGATGTAGCTGGACTACTCAGGAATGCTAGTGACAGAGAAAGATAGTGTTCATGGCCAGGTAAAAGCCTATTAAAGATTACTCACTCACTGTATAGGAACAAAAGTACCTGACCCTGTGGATGTCAGTCAGCCTCTTTCTCCAGCTGCTTCATTGACACTGAAAGTGGCCATAGCAGAATAGTTGATGTCTGCATAAAATCAACAACATGAATTTTCCCTCACTAAGGCTGATGTGCCTATCATCACTCCTAAGTGCCCAAGCTTTACAACACCAAAGTAAATGGACAGCACCCGGTATAATACCATATCTCGCCCTACTCTGAGAGGACTGGCTGTCTACCTTGTGGCAGGTGAAATACAATTAAATCCTTCTTTTATGAAATGTGGAGATGCTTATGGGAGATGAATACGTTCACGAGGATCTTTATCTCTCCATGTCTGTGTATTATCACCAATCTCACTCCACTGGGATACATATTATGTATACATGTGCTTTAGAACTACTTATGTTTATATAAATATATAAACATGCTTATCGTAAATATGTAATATACAAATTATAGGTAAATGTATAAAATATCTTACTATACATATATTACCATACTATCTTTATAATGTATATGTTCTAACACATAATGTGTTTATATAATATAAAACTTATTTACTATCTATTTGATTACTTATTTATTTTTAGGTAGTGTTTTGTCTTTCCCACCCACAGAGCTGCTGCTAGCACTACCATTTATGGATTCATAGAGTACCTCTACTGCTATGATGTCACATACAACATTGCACCCGGACATATTTTTATGGAAAGTCAAGTGTGACTATGGGTGCTCACCTGTGGTGTTCATTGGACTTACTTGTGCTCCAACGTGCATGAACAACTGGCTTGGTAGAACAGTGAAATGGCCTAGAGCAGGGGTGTCAAACTCATTTTCACCAGGGGCCACATCAGCTTTGCAGTTGCCTTCAAAGGGCCAACTGTAATTTTAGGACTGTATAAATATAACTACTCCTTACCTAGGGGCAAGGAGCTCAGTGCTGCCACAGGGTAGAAACAAGGTGCTGGGCTGGGTAAAACAGGGAGGAGGGCTGGATTCACCCATAGGCCTTGTGTTTGCCTCCAGTGGCCTAAAGAATGCTCAGCTTTTGTGCCAAGTGGGAGATGAACACCTTGCAAGATCAGAATTATATTTGATGCTCTATGTATTTTAAACCAGTGGCATATATATATATATATATATATATATATATATATATATATGCTTCTATTTGTCTTAAAGCTGGAATAGATGAAGCCAAGGTAGGCAAAGTCACTCTAACAATAAAACCAAATAATTTACTGGGAAATTTATGCTTCCTACTACTTTTGTGAACTTTGGTTAAGTAGGTTTAGAGGTCTTAGTAACCCAGGGAAGAATGCTTCCAAAAGGAACACAACCGAGTCTGGTCTTTGACCACTTTGGGGTCCTCACATCACTGAACCAGCAGAGGGAACAGGACCTACTCTGACATTTGTGGGAACTGAAGCAAAAAAAGGTAAGTCCTGTAGCTTTATGTTTGAAATATTTGAAATATTTGAAAGTTAGAAATCTAGGTAACAAACATAAGTATAGCATGTTCTATCCTCCTATGTTGATAAATGTATACATAGATAGATAGATAGATAGATATATAGACAATTGTATATACATATTTATAAAAAATCCTGGAAAGTCAGACCTGTACTGTCACCTTACCTGAAATCTGACCACCCACAACCACACTGCTTTCTCGATACAACTCACAAGCCCCCTCTTCTTAACAAGACACTTAACGTATGCCCACCCTTTCCTAAAAGTGACAAGCTGGGTCGAAGAGCACGGTTAACTCTATACATAGCCTGGAGATTGTCTATTTCTTCTCTGCCGCCTGTGTCTGTAAATAACATAAAATAACCTTCTGCTATCATAAACGATTTTGCCTCCCCCACAATTGATCACACACGCACAATAAAGAAAGGAGTAGCTGGGGACTTCCACCAAGATGGAGGCATAGGTAGAAACACTGTGCCTTCTCCCACAACCAAGTTTCAATACAACAAAAGTTTTGGAGAACTAAAACACACCCAGAAACCAGAAAACGGAATTATACGGAAGTCCGACAGCTGCGAACCATTCAACGAGGATGGTAAGAGAGGTGGAGCCAGCAGCAGAGCTGAGTCGGGAAGGACAGACCTTGGAGAGCAAGCAGCCTGGAACTAGTTGGGATGCAGGGCAGACTGACCAAGGTCGCACATTCGAGCGCAGTGAGACGGACCACGCAGGACCCAGGGGGCTAACCCAGTGGCGGAGGGCTGAGAGCGGTGGCACACTAGCGTGCAGTGGAGCAAGGCGCGTGTGCCCGGTGACAGTGGTGGCTGCGGTGCCGGTGGGGGTCGCGGAAGCAGACGGCAGAGTGAAACCATTATCCCTCTTTGACCCCGCCCCCACCTACAACGTCACAACCCAGTGACTGAGTTGCCCTGCTCTGGTGAAAACCTAGGGCTCTGATCCTGCTACTTAACAGGCACGAACAGCCGAAAAGATGGTGCAAGAAGAACTCAAAGTCCCAGAGCCAATAACTCTAAGTGACCAACAGCTTGCCAGCCTCTCAGAAGCCCAATTCAAGACACTATTTATCAGGATGCTCACAGAATTGGTAGAGTACAGTCACAAATTAGAGGAACATATGAAGGCTAAACTAATTGAAATGAAGGGAGATGCACAGGAAACTAATAGCGATGGAAAGGAAACTGGGACTTAAATCAATGGAATGGACCAGAAGGAAGAACGAAACATCCGACCAGAAAGGAATGAAGAAATGAGAATTCAAAACAATGAGGAGAGGCTTAGGAACCTCCAGGACATCTTTAAACGTTCCAACATCCGGATTATAGGGGTACCAGAAGGGGGAAAGAAACAGCCACGAATGGAAAATGTATTTGAACAAATAATAAAGGAGAACTTCACCAGTCTGGCAAAGCAAATAGACTTCCAGGAATTCCAAGAAGCTCAGAGAGCACCAAAGAAGTTGGACCCAAGAAGGAACACACCAAGGCACATCATAATTACATTAGCCAAGACTAAAATGAAGGAGAGAATCCTAGAAACAGCAAGAGATAAGGGGACAGTCACCTACAAAGGAGTTCCCATCAGACTGTCAGCTGATTTCTGAAAAGGGACCTCACAGGCAGGAAGGGGCTAGAAAAAAATATTCCAAGTCATGAAATCCAAAGACCTACAGCCAAGATTGCTTTATTCAGCAAAGCTTTCATTTAGAATGGAAGGACAGATAAAGTGCCTCTCAGATAAGGTCAAGTTCAAGGAGTTCATCATCACCAAGCCCTTATTATATGAAATGCTAAAGGGACTTATATAAGAAAGAGATGATGAACAATATGAACTGTGAAAGGACAGCAAACACACAGTTATTAACAACCACACCTAAAACAAAAGCAAACAAAGAGGACAGCTAGATCAGGAGTGGAATCATAGAAATGAAGAACACATGGAGGGTTAGAAACAGGGGGGTGGGAGGAGGACAAGGGGGGAGAAGGCACAGAAGATAGCATAGATGGTAGGTAGAAAATAGATAGCAGGGGAGGGTGAGAATAGTGGGGGATATATAGAATCTAAAGAAATTGAGACACGTGGTTATAACCTAAGGAAGGGAGAATATTGGGGGAGGGAGTGTGTGGGTGGAGGGGAATGAAGGGGGGGAATAGAACAACTGTAATGGTATAATCAATAAAATGTATTTTTTTAAAAAAACAAAGGAGTAGGTGGAAGCGGAGAACACCAAGATACCTGCAGAAGACTGCACCGGTGACTTTCACAGGTTTCCTACCACAGAAGTTCACACCAAAAACCCAGTGAACCAGAACAGATCAATTTAAGAAGCGGAGGACAACAGGAAGAGTATCACAAACAATGGGAAGACAAAGAAACAATCCCCAAATGAAAGAAAAGGAGGAAGCCACAGAAAGAATATTAGATGAAATAGAGGCAAGTCAACTATCAGATGTGGAATTCAAAGCACTGGTTATCAGGAAATTCAAAGAGCTTACAACGAGCTACCAGAAACTACAGGGGAGCTATAATGAACTCTCTGCAAACTATAGCAACATGAAAAAGGAACTAGAAACCATCAGTAAAGGCCAAGAGGAAATGAAGAATACAATTTCTGAACTGGAGAACACAGTAGAAGATATGAAGAATAGAATCTATATGGCAGAAGATCGCATAAGTGAGATTGAAGACAGGTTAGAAAAAATCTCCCAGACGGAACAAGTAAGGGAAAAGAGAATCAGAAAAAATGAAGAGAATTTAAGAGAAAAGCAAGACAACATGAAACGTAATAATATCCGAATAATAGGAATACCAGAAGGAGAGGAAGAGGAACAAGGGATAGAAAACCTACTTGAAAGAGTAATAACAGAAAATTTTCCTAAGTTGAGGAGAGATAAAGTCGCACGGATCCAGGAAACACAGAGAGTCGCCAACAGGTGGAACCCAAAGAGGCCTACTGCAAGACACATCATCATTAAAATGGCAAAACTCCAAAACAAAGAGAAAATCCTAAAGGCAGCAAGGGAGAAAAAAGAAGTGACATGCAAGGGGGTCCCAATAAGGCTGGCTACTGAATTCTCAATGGAAACATTCTAAGCAAGAAGAGGATGGCAAGAAATATTCCAAGTAATGAGAAACAGAGGCCTACAACCAAGGCTACCATACCCAGCAAGGCTCTCAATCAAGATCAAAGGCCAAATAAAGAGCTTCCAAGACCAAAGAAGTCTAAAAGAATACGCTTCCACCAAACCAGCTCTACAAGAATTACTAAAAGGGCTGCTTTAAGGAAAGGAAGGAAAAGAGAGAGACAGAGAGGAACACAGGTACATAAATAACAATGAATAAGTACCTTTTAATAATAACGTTAAATGTAAATGGATTAAATGCACCAATTAAAAGACACAGAATAGCTGAATGGATAAGAAAGCATGACCCACACATATGCTGCCCACAAGAGACCCACCTCAGGTCAAAAGACCATCACAGACTAAAAGTGAAAGAATGGAAACAAATTTTCCAAGCAAATGGACAAGAAAAAAAGGCGGGGCTAGCAATTCTCATATCAGCAAAATAGACTTCAAAAACTCGGCCATAAAGAGAGCCCCAGAAGGTCACTTCATATTGTTCAAGGAAAGAATCCAGCAAGAAGACATTAACATCGTAAATATATATGCACCCAACACAGGAGCACCCAAATATATAAAGAAAATCTTAGAGGACCTCAAGAAAGATATTGACAGCAACACAATTATAGTAGGGGATTTAAAAACCCCCACTGTCAAAAATGGACAGATCTTCCAAACAAAATATGAACAAAGGTATTGCAGCATTAAATGACACTCTAGATGAAATGTACCTAATTGATATATATAGAGCCCTTCATCCTAAAGAAGCTAAATACACATTCTTTTCAAATGCACACGGAACATTTTCCAAGATAGATCACATGATAGGACACAAAACGAGACACAACAAATTTAGGAAAATAGAAATCATACCAAGCATCATCTCTGATCACAAGGGACTGAAATTGGAAACTAACCCCACAGGAAAAAAACAAAAACACTCAAAATCATGGAGACTGAATGGTATGCTATTAAACAATGAATGGGTCAAGATAGAAATCTAGGAAGAAATAAAAAATTTCAGGAAACAAATAAAAATGAACTCACAACAATCCAAATCTCATGGGACACAGTAAAGGCAATCATGAGAGGGAAGTTCATAGCGATACAGGCTTACCTAAAGAAAATAGAAACATTTCAAACAAACAACCTAACCCGACACCTCAAAGAACTTGAAGAACAACAACAGAGACACCCCAGAGCAAGTAGAAGGAAGGAAATAACCAAGATCAGAGCAGAATTAAAGGACATAGAGACTAAAAGCACAATTCTAAGGATCAATGAATCCAGGAGTTGGTTTTTTGAAAAGATAAACAAAAAAGATAAACATTTAAGTAGGCTCATCAAGAAAAGAAGAGAGAGGACCCAAACAAACACAATCAGAAATGAAAGAGGAGAGATTACAACTGATACCGAAGAAATAGAAGGGATTGTAAGGAATTACTATGCAGAGCTGCATGCCAAGAAATTTGAAAACCTAGATGAAATGGACAAATTTCTAGAAAAATGTAATCTTCCAAAACTCAATGAGAAAGAAGCAAGAAACCTGAACAGGCCAATAACAGCAGATAAAATGAAAGAAGTAATCAAAAAACTCCCGTCACACGAAAGCCCCAGACCAGATGGTTTCACACGGGAATTCTACAAAGCATTTAAGGAAGAACTAACCCTGATTCTTCACAGACTATTTCAAAAAATCCAAAAGGAGGGAAAACTCTCCAACTCTTTTCATGAAGCCAGCATCATCCTAATTCCAAAACCAGACAGAGACACAACAAAGAAAGAAAACTTCAGGCCAATATCGCTGATGAACATAGATGCTAAAATCCTCAATAAAATATTGGCAAATTGCATGCAACAATACGTCAAAAAGATCATACACCATGACCAAGTGGGATTCATCCCAGGAATGCAAGGATGGTTCAATATTCGTGAATCAGTAAATGTAATACACCACATAAACAAAAGCAAACACAAAAACCACATGTTCATATCAATAGATGCGGAAAAAGCTTTTGATAAGGTACAACACCCATTTATGATAAAGGTACTCAGCAAAGTGGGAATAGAGGGAGCATTCCTCAATATAATAAAGGCCATATATGAAAAACCTACAGCCAACATCATACTCAATGGACAAAAACTAAAAGCTTTTCCACTAAGATCGCGAACAAGACAAGGTTGTCCACTTTTACCACTTCTATTCAATTTAGTATTGGAAGTTCTAGCCACAGCAATCAGACAAGAAAAGGAAATAAAAGGCATCCAAATCAGAAAGGAGGAAACAAAACTGGCATTGTTTGCAGATGACATGATAGTGTACATGGAATATCCTACAGACTCTACCAAAAAACTGCTCGAACTAATAAATGAATTTGGCAAAACAACGGGTTACAAAGTCAATATCCAGAAATCAAAGGCATTTTTGTATACCAACAATGAAACAGCAGAAGCAGAAATCAAGAAAAAATGCCATTCGATATAGCAAAAAGAAAAATAAAATATCTGGGAATAAACCTAACCAAGGAGGTTAAAGACTTGTATGCAAAAAACTACACAAAACTGAAGACAGAAATCAAGAAAGACACAAACAAATGGAAACATATACCGTGTTCATGGCTTGGAAGAATTAACATCATCAAAATGTCCATACTACCCAAAGCAATTTACAGATTTAATGCAATACCTATTAAAGTGCCAATGGCATATTTCACAGACATAGAACAAACACTTCAAAAATTTATATGGAACCACAGAAGACCACGAATAGCAGCTGCAATTTTGAGAAAGAAGAAAAAAGTAGGAGGGATTAAAATACCTGATATCAAACTCTATTACAAGGCCACTGTAATCAAAACAGCCTGGTACTGGCATAAAAACAGGCACATAGACCAATGGAATAGAACAGAGAGTCCAAAAATAAACCCAAATCTCTACATTCAATTTATATTCGACAAAGAGGGCAGTAACATAAAATGGAGTAAAGATAGCCTCTTCAACAAATGGTGTTGGGAGAACTGGACAGCTACATGCAAAAAAATGAAACTCAAGCACCAACTTACACCATACACCAAAATAAATTCAAGGTGGATAAAAGACTTAAATATAAGACGGGAAACCATTAAAGCCCTAGAGGAGAGCATTGGCAGGAAAATCTCAGATATTCCACGCAGCAATATTTTTACTGATATGTCCCCTAGAACAAGGAACATAATGGAAAGAATAAATGAATGGGACCTCATCAAACTTAAAAGCTTCTGCATGGCCAAGGAAAACAGCATCAAGATAAAAAGAGAAGCAACAGTTTAGGAAAACATATTTGCCAAGGACACCTCAGACAAAGGTTTAATCTCCAAAATATACAAAGAACTCGCAAGACTCTACTCAAAGAAGACCAGCAACCCAATTAAAAAATGGGCAAAGGACTTGAACAGACATTTCTCCAAGGAGGACATACAGAGGATCCAGAGACACATGAAAAGATGCTTGATATCACTAGCTATCAGAGAGATGCAGATCAAAATCACAGTGAGATACCACTTAACACCAGTCAGAATGGCTACCATGAACAAAGAAACAAACAAGAAGTGTTGGAGAGGTTGTGGGGAAAAGGGGACTCAAGTTCACTGTTGGTGGGATTGCAGACTGGTACAACCATTACGGAAAGCAGTATGGAATTTTCTAAGAAAACTAAAAATGGACATGCCTTTTGGCCCAGTAATTCCACTGCTAGGAGTATATCCTAAGAACCCTGAAACACCAATCCAAAAGAACCTATTCACCCCGATGTACATAGCAGCACAATTTACAATAGCCAAGAGTTGGAAGCAACCTAGATGCCCATCAGTCAATGACTGGATCAAAACGCTATGGTACATTTACACAATGGAATTCTATGCTGCAGAAAGGAAGAAGGAGCTCCTACCCTTTGCAACATCATGGATGGAACTGGAAAGCATTATGCTGAGCGAAATAAGCCAGGCAGTGAAAGACAAATACCATATGATATCACCGTTAACAGGAATCTAAACCACAAAACAAACAAGCAAGCAAAATGTAATCAAAGACACTGAAACACAAAACCTGCTAACCGGGTCCAGAGGGCAGAGGGGAGAGAATAACAGAGGAAAAGGGGATGGACTCACATGAATAAGTATGCAGGACACATGGACAATAACTAAGGTGGGGGGCAGAGATGGGAGGGAGGTGGGGAGCACTGGGGGGGTAGGGCTGGGAATACAAGAAAGAAAACTGTACTTCAACAAAAGTTAAATAAAAAAAGAAAGAAAGTCAGGTTTGTGGACTTGAGGAAATCCTCAAAGAAATCTGAAAGAAAATCCTAGATTTGGGGACCAGAACCTTGTCTTAAAAAATGGACATATGCTTCAGTGGACATGGCTCTTGGGTTTTTTCAAATTTTCACACTATGCTGAAAAGCATGACTGGGAAGGAGCTAATTTAGAGTCTTCTGTAGGATAAAAAAACAGTGTGGAGATTCTTTTATTTGTGTCTAAGAAAACTATCCATTGTTGAGTTGACAGATCCCAATAACCAGAGGGAAATTGGATTCCTATTCCAGAATGGGGACCAGTCAGAACTCAGGGCCTTTTTTGCAGTGCTTCTCAGTACTCCCTGCCCAATAGTTCTTGTCAATGGGAAATAGTGGCATGGCTTTAAACAAAGAATCATCTGAAGACTATTAATCTTTGGAATGCAGCCCTCAGGTAGAGGACCTTGTTTAGCCTAAGTACTGATAGAAGATAAGATGCAATGAGGAAAATTCTGTTATCAACATAGGTCCCCTGAACAGCTATGCAAGGGGCATTTTGATAGCTATGTTTTATATTAATTATCACTTCTTTTCCCTTATGCAATTCATATAACATACACTGGTAGAGGGTAACATTTTGGGTGTAGATCACTCTGTAACAATTAAATAGTTAATTATTCTCTGATGCTCAGTTTCTTCTATCTTAATATTCTCTTCTCTTCCTTATTTGTCCCCTGGATAAAAGGCAATAGTGGATGCAGATAGTAAAGGATATGTTCCTTTTGACCCTTCAGTTCCACTCAACCCTTCTCCCACTGACTGTGCCTTTATTAAGCTTTTTTAGAGTTACTTAATTTAAGTGTGCCATTTTGTTTTGCCCTAGCAGGGTCTGGACTGATACAAGTATACAAAATTGAAAGTTCAAATCTTTGTTTTCTCACCTAGCAATCCAACTGTCTTGAAGTACTTATCAAAAAAAGTGTATTGTCTATTTGTTCAGATATGGATATATAGTTTATGCACAAAACATCCTATACATGTTATTTTGCTACCCAGAATTTCACTCAAGAGCATGTTTTGAACTACATAGAGTTTGAACTTGGTTTTCAGTGGCTTCAGAAAATTTGAATGGCTTATTTCACTTAGCATAATGCTCTCCAGATCCATCCATGCTAATCAACAAAACAAAAAAGCAAGCAAAATGTAACAAGAGATGAAATTAAGAGCAAAAGGACAGTAACCAGAGGGGAGGTGGGAGGAGATAATGGGGATAAAGGGGGAAGGGTTTTCAGAAACATGTATAAAGGACACATGAACAAAACCAAAGGAGGTAGGGTCAAGGGTGAGAAGTGCGGATGACTGGGGTGTGGGGGTGTGGTGGGGGAAAATGGAGACAACTGTACTCGAACAACAATAAAAAATGTGAAAATAGAAAATTTGACTGTATGGATGGATGTATTATAACTAATTTATCATTATTTGTTTCCATTGTTTTATTTAATTTTCAACTGTATTCACTGGAAGAAACTTGTGTAATAGCTAAATCTTTGTGCATATCCATGATTACTCAAAATATCATTGTATAGAAATAAATCTTGTGTACATTCTTTGACTATTTAAAGCATACTAAAAATTAAGCACATTGGCATTTTTGGAGATGATCAAGATAATTACTGTTAATTTTCCAAGTCAATATTACTAATTTTCAGAGATTAATTTTAATGTGTAACTACCAATATTGATACAACTTCCAACAAAATAGCATAAATCTTTTAAACAAAACCATTCCACTCTTATTTCCCTCTTCTTCTCCGGTGTCTTATTATTAGGTTTTAGAGCTTTTGGTTGCTCTGGTCAAACCAAATAGCTCTCTAGAGGCAAAGTCCCTTGATCCACAAGCTCCTTCTAAACTACCATGCTTATGCAGAATCACTTGGTCACCGTCCTCTTGAGCTCTAAAAACCTTCATTTGTTCTTATGGCAGGATTTTATATGGCACTTTGTGTTAGAGAACACAGGAAAATCTCAGACTCCTAGAAGATGCTGTTCTATCCCTACAGGTAAAATGGAAGGAGGGAAATTGATTTAATAATGCAAAAAGTGGTTTAGTTCAGACATCATAGCTTTCTCTTTGGAATTGTTATGAATATGAGCCATATACTCAAGTGCTTGAGTGCCAAAGCAAAGTAGATAGTGTCCAGGACATGAAACCGAATAGCATAAAAGAATCATTTTCAAAAGTTTATTGACATATTAGAAAAGGTTAACGGATCTTGACATTTAGTTAAAATCACGTTGTGCTTAGGGTAATGTGAAAGACATTAGAAAAAGTCAAATGGCTTTATTTATTTTTTTTGGTTTTATTTTATTTTTTACATTAACTGCATTTTACTTTATTTTTTATTTTTTATTTAATTCTTATTCAAGTACAGTTTTCTGTCTTATATTCCCAGCCCTGCACCCCCAGTGCTCCCCAACTTCCTCCCATTTCCACCCCACACCCTTAGTTATTGTCCATGTGTCCTTTATACTTGTACATGTGTGTCCATCCTCTTTTCCCCTATGATTCTCTCCCCTCTCCCCTCTGGACCCTGTCAGCCTGTT
>NW_028092498.1:0-1569 GCF_014824575.4 Sturnira hondurensis | reverse complement strand
AAATAGAGAACAGGCTAACAGGAACGAGAGGGGCGGGAATTTCAGAGGGAAAGGGGGAAGGATTCACAGGAACTAGTATAAAGGACACATGGACAACAACTAAGGGGGGTGGAAATGGGAGGGATGTGGGGAGCACTGGGGGTGGGCTGGGATGGGAGTAAAAGACAGAAAACTGTACTTGAACAATAATTAAATAAAAACGTATTTGAAAAAATTTGTATACTTTACATTTACCTCTGCTAATTTCATTCTGTTTATTTTAGTGTATTATTATAGATCACCAAAGTCTTTTAGAATTTTTGACTCTCTCATCTAGTTCCATTACTTTTTCTTTGGCTAATATATTTTAACCCAATTTGGTAAGTGTGTTATGAGTATCTTTACTCAAATGTGAAGAGGCTAGGTTAAATTTCTAGGCATATTCTCCTAAAAGCCTCCCTTGAAGCTGATTCCAATTCTACATCAACACTACTTAGATCTAGATTTCAAAGAGACTACAAATCTTCTTAACCATTATAATTTTGCCTATGCAAAAATTTCATGAGGGGCTCTGTAAAATATCTTGCTGAAATACAGATGGATTACACCTGTAAATACTTCCCTCAGTCAGCACTGTCATAACACAGTCTTCTAAATTTCTAGCTCCTGTTCTCCATCAAGTATCAAACCCATTTACTTCTTTCCCATTTTTAATAATTCAATCGTTGTTGGGTCCTTATTTTTCAGGTGCTGTGCCAGGTATAGGGAATAGACTGACAGGTGTGACCTAGATATGTCCACAAGGAACTTAAGAGTCTAGGAAGGATAGAGAAGCCATCAGATAATTATAATACGTGTAGTTACATGGGTGAAATGATATAGATAAGTATTGGATATTGTATGTTTGTTACTATGGCTACATAGAAATTACATAAAATTTAGACTTCCGCCAAGATGGAGGCATAGGTGGAAACACTGTGCCTTCTCCCACAACCAAGTTTGAATACAACAAAGGTTTGGAGAAACAAAGACACAACCAAAGGACAGAAAATTGAATTATACGGAAGTCCGACTACATCTAACCGTTCAACGGGGACGGTAAGAGGGGCGGAGCCAGCAGCAAGCAGGGTTGGGCAGGACAGGGCCCCCGACCCAGGCGCGCAGGCAGACGGGAACCGGTTGGGGTGCGGGGCAGACTGACCGCAGGTGCATATTCACGCACAGTGAGAAGGACCACGCAGGCCCCAGGGGGGCGAGGGCTGACGACAGTGGCACACTCGAGTGCAGTGGGACGAAACGCGTGAGCCCGGTGACGGCAGCAACTGCGGCACCGGTGAGGGCCGTGGCGGCAGGTGGTGGACAGGACGCCATAGTCCCTCTTTGACCCCGCCCCCACATACAGCGTTACAACCCAGCGACTGAGTTGCCCTGTTCTAGTGAACACTTTAGGGCTCTGATCCTGCTATGGAACAGGCACGAACAACCCGAAAGACGGCGCAAGAAGAACTCAAAGTACCAGAGCCAATAACTCTAAGTGGCCGAGAAATTGCCAGCCTCTCAGAAGCACAATTCAGGACACTATTTATCAGG
>NW_028092497.1:0-562 GCF_014824575.4 Sturnira hondurensis | reverse complement strand
TGCTTGGAGGCTCCTAAGTTCCTAGGGGTCATCCAACTATGGATGCATAGAGTCTTGGAGACAGGATTGGATGGCAGGGCCCTCTGGTTCCAGCAGCCGTGACCTTAGCACTGTACTTTATCACCTCTCCTGTGTGCACATAGACCAGCTCCAAATCGTGCTTGTTGATGCGTTCTGTGGGCCTTTTCCTTAGCCAGCTGACTGTGACTATGCCAGCGTCAAAAAAAAAAAAAAAAAAAAATCCCGAGACTACTTTCAGTTTCCTCGGAAAAACAACGTAAGAAAAAAAACAATACTAATACCATGTCTTATAAACTTTGACCCTAGACCAAAAAAAAAAGCCCATCGATTCCCTAGATATTCACAGTAGAAGGAAAACTCACTGAAGAAAAGTCCATAGGCATTGACTTTGGTTACTACCTGCTGAATAATTGCCAGCTAACACCCGTACGTGTAAATATTTCAGCTGCACTCTGCTTCATGGAAATCTTTAAAATGACACAAGCAATGTATCACCTTCTATGGTCAATAGGAAATAGTCTCAATAGAATAGAGCCACCAT